>NC_043019.1:11502038-11517038 GCF_006345805.1 Octopus sinensis | reverse complement strand
TTTGAATTTTTTCTTCTATAGAAGGAAGAGCAAGCCTTCTTCTATCATACTCTCAATTTTGGTCAACTTGCACTGCATGGTCTCAGAGGAGATAGTGTTAGTTGAAGGCTACCAAACCTGCCATACACAAACAACTTCAGCTTTATACATAGAGATTTCTTCTATCCATCTATTCAAATCTTTAGGGATAATTCCTAATACACCCATAACTACAGGGATACATTTTACCTGCACTTTCCATAACCTCTGTAACTCAATGGCTAGGTCCTGGTGCTTTAGTATTCTCTCTCATCCTCATCATCATCGTTTAACATCCGCTTTCCATGCTAGCATGGGTTGGACAAATGACTGAGGACTGGCGAATCAGATGGCTGCACCAGGCTCCAATCTTGATCTGGCAGAGTTTCTACTGATGGATGCCCTTCCTAACACCAACCACTCCAAGAATGTAGTGGGTGCTTTTACGTGCCACCGGCACGAGGGCCAGTCAGGTGGTACTGGCAATGGCCACGCTCAAATGGTGTTTTTTACATGTCACCTGCACAGGAGCCAGTCCAGCGGCACTGGCAACGACCTCGCTCAAATGTTTTTTCATGTGCCAGTAAGGCGACGCTGGTAACGATCATGCTCGAATGGTGCTTTTTACATGCCACTGGCATGGAAGACAGTCAGCTGCTCTGGCAATGGTCATGCTCGGATGGTGCTCTTAGCGCTCACTAGCACGAATGCCAGTCATCAAATTTGATTTTGATTTCGATTTTACTTGCCTCAACAGGTCTTCGCAAGCAGAGTTTAGTGTCCAACGAAGGAAAGGTACGCATAAGTGGGCTGGTTACACCCCTGGCATAGGCCACGAGGTTATGGCCTCACTTGGCTTGCCGGGTCTTCTCAAGCACAGCATATTTCCAAAGGTCTCGGTCACTAGTCATTGCCTTGGTGAGGCCTAATGTTTGAAGGTCGTGCTTCACCACCTCATCCCAGGTCTTCCTGGGTCTACCACAGGTTCCCTCAACTGCTAGGGTGTGGCACTTTTTCACACAGCTATCCTCATCCATTCTTACCACATGACCATACCAGCACAACACTCACACATATGTCTGTACACACAGTACTTGTTAATGTTTATTACTGCCAGAGTATACTCTCTTTTACTCTTTTATTTGTTTCAGTCATTTGACTGCGGCCATGCTGGAGCACCGCCTTTAGTCAAGCAAATCGACCCCCAGGACTTATTCTTTGTAAGCCCAGTACTTATTCTATTGGTCTCTTTTGCCAAACCGCTAAGTGACGGGGATGTAAACACGCCAGCATCGGTTGTCAAGCAATGCTAGGGGGACAAACACAAACACACATATATATATATATATATATACACATATACGACAGGCTTCTTTCAGTTTCCGTCTACCAAATCCACTCACAAGGCATTGGTCGGGCCGGGGCTATAGCAGAAGACACTCGCCCAAGATGCCACGCAGTGGGACTGAACCCGGTACCATGTGGTTGGTAAGCAAGCTACTTACCACACAGCCACTTCTGAATTCATATCTATTAAGATTTTCCCTTACAGGAATTGTATGACTATAAAACCAAGAGAGTTAAATTTGAATTCCACACACCATCTGGCAAGACAATAACTGAGGTACAGGACTTCCATACAGGTAAGGGCCATCTTTTTATAAACGTCTGTTTGACTCTGTGTATGTGTGTGTGTGTGTGTGTGTGTGTGTGTGTGTGTGTGTGTGTGTGTGTGTGCATGTGTGCATGGAAGTATACTCTCTCTCTTACTGTTTTACTTGTTTCAGTCATTTGACTGCGGCCGTGCTGGAGCACCGCCTTTAATCGAGCAACTCGACCCCGGGACTTATTCTTTTGTAAGCCCAGTACTTATTCTATCGGTCTCTTTTGCCGAACCACTAAGTGACGGGGACGTAAACACACCAGCATCGGTTGTCAAGCAATGCTAGGGGGAAAAACACACGCACATGCATATATATATATATATACATATATACGACGGGCTTCTTTCAGTTTCCGTCAACCAAATCCACTCACAAGGCTTTGGTCGGCCCGAGACTATAGTAGAAGACACTTGCCCAAGGTGCCACGCAGTGGGACTGAACCCAGAACCATGTGGCTGGTAAACAAGCTATTTACCACACAGCCACTCCTGCGTATGTTGATGTATGTATAAATGTGTGCATGTATATGTGTGTGTTTTTGTATGTGAATGAGCTGTCCCTTAATGTAGGTCCAGAGTAGTGGTTCCCAACCAGAATCAATATGACCCCGGGGGTGGACGGGTGGGTGGGGCCCATGTAAGACTTTTGGAAGTCTCTGCAAGCAAAATAGTAAATTGGGGATCTACAGTAGTATTTTAAGGGTCCATGAAAAAAAATGTTATTTTGGATGGATTTATCCCCCCCCCCCCAAAGAAAATAATAACCCCAGCCAGGTTTCTTTCTCTAATGTTTTACATACTTCAACTTATACAAGTTAACGTGTGAAAAGAAAAAATAGGGGTTTTGAAAGAAGTTTCTGTAAAATTGGTTTTTGTGGTGTTAGGGGTCCACCAGAATAAAGTAGTAATCAAAGGGGTCCTGAGGCAAAAAATGGTTGAGAACCACAGGTCTAGAATGTTTGCATGTGTATGTATGCATGCATGTATGTGTATGTGTGTGTGTGTGTGTGTGTGTGTGTGTGTCCCCTGTTTATCCTTCCTACCCTCTCATTCAATCCCCTCTTTCTCTTACCTTTTTCTGTCTCTGATACTCGCCCATATTTTTTCTCATCCAGTTTCACCACTCTGAACCCCTCCATTCACTCACCTCTCTCTCTCTGTCTCTCTCTCACACACACACACACACACTTTCTCTCTTTCTTTCACCCTCTCACCGCAATCACTCTTTCACTACCCACTATTTCTCTCCTTCACACTCACCTACACTATCTCTCACACATAGTCTCTCTCTTTCTCTCTCTCTTTCTTTCTTTCTCTCTCTCTATTTCTCTCTCTCTTTCTTTCTTTCTCTCTCTCTCTTTCTCTCTCTCTTTCTTTCTCTCTCTCTCTCTTTCTCTCTCTCTCTTTCTCTCTCTCTCTCTCACACACACACTTACACACACACACACTTTCTCTCTTTCTTTCACCCTCTCACCACAATCACTCTTTCACTACCCACTATTTCTCTCCTTCACACTCACCTACACTATCTCTCACACATAGTCTCTCCCTTTCTCTCTCTCTCTCTCTTTCTCTTTCTTTCTCTCTCTCTCTTTCTCTCTCTCTCTTTCTCTCTCTCTTTCTCTCTCTCTCACACTCACCTACACTATCTCTCACACATAGTCTCTTTCTTTCTCTCTTTCTTCACCACTGCCAGGTGTTGGCTACAAAATAGATTCATCTGGAGAATGTGCCATGCATATAATGACCGAAGCTGAACCTGATGTCCACATCAGCTCCGTTAATGGCATCAAGACAGTGAAGATGGTTAATTCGCGTTACTTCTATGTTTTTAATTCAACAGATTTTATGTATGAAGGAAAGGTGAGGAATAAATTACTATCCAACCACATCTGCCACACCAATCATGTCTGTCACATCAATCACATCTGTCACCCCAATAACCTCTGTCACATCTGTCACTTCAGTAACATCTGTCACAGCAATCACATCAGTCACCCCAATAACATTTGTCACACCAGTCACATCTGTCACTTCAGTAACATCTGTCACAGCGATCACATCAATCACATCTGTCATCCCAATAACATTTGTCACATCTGTCACTTCAGTAACCTCTGTCACAGTGATCACATCAATCACATCTGTCACCCCAATAACTTTTGTCACATCTGTCACTTCAGTAACATCTGTCACAGCGATCACATCAATAACATCTGTCACCCCAATAACATTTGTCACACCAGTCACATCTGTCACTTCAGTGACATCTGTCACAGTGATCACATCAATCATATCTGTCACAGCAATCACATCAGTCACACCAATAACATTTGTCAAACCAGTCACATTTGTCACTTCAGTAACATCTGTCACAGCGATCACATCAATCACATCTGTCATCCCAATAACATTTGTCACATCTGTCACTTCAGTAACCTCTGTCACAGTGATCACATCAATCACATCTGTCACCCCAATAACTTTTGTCACATCTGTCACTTCAGTAATATCTGTCACAGCGATCACATCTGTCACCCCAATAACATTTGTCACACCAGTCACATCTGTCACTTCAGTGACATCTGTCACAGTGATCACATCAATCATATCTGTCACCTCAATAACATTTGTCACATCAATCACATCTGTCACCCCAATAACATTTGTCACACCAGTCACATCTGTCACTTCAGTAACATCTGTCACAGCGATCACATCAATCATATCTGTCACCTCAATAACATCTGCCACAGCAATCACATGTTGTTGTTATCCTCTCTTCTCCTGGTTTGTTTCTGTTACATCACAGCTCCATTCCGCAGCTTAGAAGATGCAACACTTTCCTCAACACACGAGCTGCTCCATGTATTCTTTTCTACTCTAGGCACAACCACCACCACCACCACCACTACCATCATCATCATCATCATCATCAGAACAATCCATTTCTATTGAAATTTTGCTCCCACCCCGAAAAGCAGAAACAAAATACAAACTACATTTTTTCTTTTTACTTTGCTTCCCAACCACATGGTTACAGGTTCAATCCCATTGTGCGACACTCTGGACAAGTATCTCCTACTGTAGAATTAGGCTGGCAAAAGCTTTGTGGGTTGATTTGGTACACAGAAACTGAAAGAAGCCTGTTATATACCATCATAAGCATCCTTCTCCTCCTCCTCCTCCTCCTCCTCCTCCTCATCATCATCATCATCATCATCATCATCATCACCATTGTCGTCATTGTTGTCGTCGTCATCATTGTTGTTGTCATTATTTTTAGGGCCACGAGCTGGCAGAATTGCTGGCACACTGGACAAAATGCTTAGCAGCATTTATTCCGACTCTGTGTTCTGAGTTCAAACTCTGCTGAGGTCGACTTTGCCTTCCATCCTTCAGGGATCGATAAAATAAGTACCAGTTGAGTACTGGGGTTGATGTAATAACCTATTCCCCTTCCTCAAAATTTCAGGCCTTGTACTTATAGTAGAAAGCATTGTTGTTGTTGTTGCTGTTGCTGCTGCTGCTGCTGCAAGGCAGCAAGCTGGCAGAATTGTTAGCACGGCAGGCGGAATACTTACCATTATTTTGTCTGCCTTGATGATCTGAGTTCAAATTCCACCGAGGCCAACTTTCTCTTTCATCTTTTTGGGGTTGATGAAATTGAGTAGTCCCTTCTCCAAAAATTTCAAGCCTTGTTCCTTTTGTAGAAAGGATTATTATTTTTGTTGCTGGCCTTGTGCCAAAATTTGAAACTATTGTTGTTGTCATTTACCCAACCCCAACCCCAACCTCAGATCTTCAAACTTGACAGAGCCAACACATGATCAGAAAGGCATTCCATCCTATCATGACCATCCCGACATTTTAGGGGAGGGGGAATGGGGGGAGGACTATCTTTCGAATGGCATTATCAAATGTTTTCTTTCCTTTTTTATTATGAGAGAATATGATGTGATTTGAAGGTGATTTGGCTGCTGTTTCTAACAAGTTGAGCAACCATAATGATTTGTATGTTTTTTTTTTTCATATTGATTTTTTTTGTTCTTTTTTTTTTTTATTTGAAATATTTCAGAGAGATGCTCGAGGAATTAATTGTGATGTATGGACGGCTACTGGTGACGTTGCGGGTGAAGAATCTATATGGAGATATTATTTTGCTTCGGTAATTAAGCAGTTTATTGATTTGTTTATTTGTTTTGTGTTTTTTATTATGTTAGTTAGTTAGTTAGTTAATTTTTGGCTCAAAAGCAAATAGCAAGGCCATGTAGGGGGACATGGAGTTAAGTACAGGATGGTGTTCATGTAAAGAGTTCAGGCCACTTGAGGTCCAGGGAGGCTTTGAACAAAGCGGTCGTCGGCATCTTCATTATCTCGTCCAGCAGCTTGTTCCACAGATCCGCAACCCGGACGGAGAAAGCTCCTCTCCTTCGATTGAGATGAAATCATCGCAGGTAGAGGCTTTTCGGAATGACCCCGCAGCCGACGCTCTGGAGCAGGAGTGAAGAACAGCTCTTTTGAGAGGTTACACTTTCCGCTTATGAAGTTGTGAGCGAGAATGAGATCACCACGGCGGCGGCGTTTTTCTAGAGAATAACGGTCGAGCGTCCTCAGCCTTTCTTCATAAGACAAATTTTTGAGACCATGAACCATGCAGGTAGCCAGCTTCTGGACTCTTTCGAGATGCTGTATGTTCATCATGATCATTAGCACTGCCATCGCCATCATTATCATCATCACCACAAGCATCATAACCAGTATCACGATTATCAATACCACCATTATCATCATTTCCACCACCACCACCACCACCATTATCATCATCATCATCGGTGAGCTGGCAGAAACGTTAGCACGCCGGGCGAAATGCGCAGCCGTATTTCGTCTGCCGTTATGTTCTGAGTTCAAATTCCGCCGAGGTCGACTTTGCCTTTCATTTTTTTTCGGGGTCAATAAATCAAGTACCAGTGAAACACTGGGGTCGTCCAATCCCCTAAAATGGCAGCCCCTGTGCCAAATTTGAAACCATTATCATTATTATTGCCACCACCACCACCACCACCACCACCACAACCACCACCACCATCACCATCATCATCACCATCATCATCATCATCATCATCATCACCATCATCATCACCACCCTCATCATCATCATCACCATCATCATCACCATCATCATCACCATCATCATCATCATCACCATCATCATCACCATCATCATCACCATCATCATCACCATCATCATCATCATCATCATCATCATCACCATCATCATCATCATCATCATCACCATCATCATCATCATCACCACCATCACCATCATCATCATCATCATCATCGCCATCATCATCATTATTAATTTATTTATGGCAATATGTGTATATATTTTTAGGAAGAGACCACAGAGGTGGGTGAGGCGAATGCTAAATCCTCCTGGCTAGTAATGTATGAGATGATGATACCAGAGGTAAGTAAGAAAAAGAACATCAATTTTTTACTCAAAATACCTCCTGCTCCAAAAAAAAAAATCTTGATGACTGTTTGAAACCACTGAAATATGGATCTGTGTCATCAGGAAGCTACTATCATTGCTGACAACAAAGATCTTTTCCCTAAGTTACGGGGACGTAAACATTGGTTGTCAAGTGATTGTTGGGGGACAAACACAGGCACAAACACATAGATACACATACATATGCATATACATAAATTTCAGCTATATATATATATATATATACATATATACGACAGGCTTCTTTCAGTTTCTGCCCACCAGATCCACTCACAAGGCTTTGGTCAGCCTGAGGCTATAAGTAGAAGACACTTGCCCAAGGTGCCATGCAGTGGGACTGAACCCGGAACCATGTGGTTGGTAAGCAAGCTACTTACCACACAGCCACTCCTGGCTGTGTGGTAAGTATTAACACTCCTTAGTTGGTAAAATAAGCACTAGTTGAGTACAGAAGTGGTTGTTTTTGACTTACCCTTAATGTTTTTGACCCAGTGCCAAAATTTGAAATCATTATCATTAGTATTTTTTAATTTATTTTTATAATTATTTATTTTTATTATTTATTATTTTTATTATTGTTTATTATTTATTATTATTATTATTTTATTATTTATTTTTATCATTTATTATTATTTTTATTATTATTTATTATTATTTATTTTTATTATTATTTTATTATTATCTATTATTTTTATTATTATTTATTATTTATTTTTATTATTATTTTATTATTATTTATTTTTATTATTGTTTATTATTTATTATTATTTTATTATTTATTATTATTATTTATTATTATTATTGTTTATTATTTATTATTTTTATTATTATTTATTATTTATTATTATTATTATTTTATTATTATTATTTATTATTTTTATTATTATTTATTATTTATTTTTATTATCATTTTATTATTATTTATTTTTATTATTTATTTATTCAGCAAAGTGTACACATAACATACAATGTGTACGGATATGAAGAAAAGGAGCCCGATGTTTGGGAGTTCAACATAGCCACATGTTTCCCAGGAACTAAGCAGAAGCAGATTTCCTTTAAGGTACCAAGTAAGTGTGAATTATCTCTCTTTACCATTTAGTCTTGGAAGGGATGGAATAGCAGCATCTATGACTGATTATTTTTCAGGGGCCTCCAGAAGACTGGTGATGGGAAGGGAGGGAGATAGTTATACTCAAACAACAAGATTTGACCCAAATGCTTATTAAATAAGGAACATCGCTGAAGGATCTCAAGATCTAGGAACCAAGAACCAGGTTGGAATGAGACTCTAGCAGGACCAATACCTGTTATGGCATATTGAAGATGATCAGCCTTTTATAGGCTCAGTGTGCTAATCTGTAATGATTGGTCATCTTATCTATCATGTGAGTTTGGAACATTGGTTGAATCCTGTGCTTCTATTGGTTGAGTATCAAAGATCCAAGTGGTTGAGTATCAAAGATCCAATTGGGTGAGTATTGAAGGCCCAATTACTTGAGTATCAAAGATCCAGTGACTTGAGTATCAAAAATCCACTTGGTTGAGCATCAAAGATCCAACTGGTTGAGTATCAAAGATCCATTTGGTTGAGTATCAAAGATCCATTTGGTTGAGTATCAAAGATCCATTTGGTTGAGTATCAAAGATCCATTTGGTTGAGTATCAAAGATCCAATTGGTCGAGTATCAAAGATCCAATTGGTCGAGTATCAAAGATCCAATTGGTTGAGTATCAAAGATCTAATTGATTGAGTATCAAAGATCCAATTACTTGAGTATCAAAGATCCAATGACTTGAGTATCAAAGATCCAATGACTTGAGTATCAAAAATCCACTTGGTTGAGTATCAAAGATCCAATTGGTTGAGTATCAAAGATCCAATTGGTTGAGTATCAAAGATCCAATTGGTTGAGTATCAAAGATTCAATTGGTTGAGTATCAAAGATCCAATTGGTTCAGTATCAAAGATCCAATTGGTTGAGTATCAATGATCCAATTACTTGAGTATCAAAGATCCAATGACTTGAGTATCAAAAATCCACTTGGTTCAGTATCAAAGATCCAATTGGTTGAGTATCAAAGATTCAATTGGTTGAGTATCAAAGATCCAATTGGTTGAGTATCAAAGATCCAATTGGCTGAGTATCAAAGATCCAATTATTTGAGTATCAAAGATCCAATTGGTTGAGTATCAAAGATCCAATTGGTTGAGTATCAAAGATCCAATTGGTTGAGTATCAAAGATCCAATTACTTGAGTATCAAAGATCCAATGACTTGAGTATCAAAAATCCACTTGGTTCAGTATCAAAGATCCAATTGGTTGAGTATCAAAGATCCAATTGGTTGAGTATCAAAGATCCAATTATTTGAGTATCAAAGATCCAATTGGTTCAGTATCAAAGATCCAATTGGTTGAGTATCAAAGATCCAATTATTTGAGTATCAAAGATCCAATTGGTTGAGTATCAAAGATCCAATTGGTTGAGTATCAAAGATTCAATTGGTTGAGTATCAAAGATCCAATTGGTTCAGTATCAAAGATCCAATTGGTCGAGTATCAAAGATCCAATTACTTGAGTATCAAAGATCCAATGACTTGAGTATCAAAAATCCACTTGGTTCAGTATCAAAGATCCAATTGGTTGAGTATCAAAGATCCAATTGATCAAATATAGAAGATCCAACTGGTTGAGTAATGAAAATTTAGTTACGTTGCACATAATACATTCTCAGAAATCTCATCTGAATGTGCTCTGGAGCGTACCCTCCTATAAATTGGTGTATCAAATCTTCTATGAGCAGAAGGGTGAGCAATTTTATGAAGGCAAGTCATGTTATTTTCCTGCTGTCATTCACCAGAGCAAAATTAAGATAATGGTCCACTATAGGCGCAGGAGTGGCTGTGTGGTAGGTAGCTTGCTAACCAACCACATGGTTCCGGGTTCAGTCCCACTGCGTGGCATCTTGGGCTAGTGTCTTCTGCTATAGCCCCAGGCCGACCCATGCCTTGTGAGTGGATTTGGTAGACGGAAACTGAAAGAAGCCTGTCGTATATATGTATGTATATATATATGTATGTGTGTGTGTGTTTGTCCCCCTAGCATTGCTTGACAACTGATGCTGATGTGTTTATGTCCCCGTTACTTAGCGGTTCGGCAAAAGAGACCGATAGAATAAGTACTGGGCTTGCAAAAGAATAAGTCCCGGGGTCGAGTTGCTCGATTAAAGGTGGTGCTCCAGCATGGCCGCAGTCAAATGACTGAAACAAGTAAAAGAGTAAAAAAGAGTATACTATTAAACGGAGGAATAAAGTTTCACTGTTATTTTAAAAGTTTGTTTATTGTATTATTTCCATGAGTGAACATGCAACATCCATCCATCTATCTATCTACCTATCATCAATCAATCATCAATCAATCACTCACAAGTCTTTCTCATTTTCTTTTTTCCTCTATATCTCTTTCTATGCTGATTCTTTCTCTTCCTCTTCATTCATCATCATCATCATCATCATTTAGCATCCGCTTTCCATGCTGGCATGGGTTGGACGGTTCAACTGGGGGTCTGGGAAGTCAGAAGGCTGCACCAGGCCCAGTCTGATCTGGCAATGTTTCTACAACTGGATGCCCTTCCTAACGCCAACCACTCCATGAGTGTAGTGGGTACTTTTTACGTGCCAGGCGAGGCTGGCAAACGGCCACAATTGGATGGTGCTTTTTACGTGCCACCTGCACAGGTGCCAGACAAGTCTGGCAAACGGCCACGATCGGATGGTGCTTTTTACGTGCCACCAGCATGGAGGCCAGGCGAGGCTGGCAAACGGCCACGATCGGATGGTGCTTTTTACGTGCCACCAGCATGGAGGCCAGGCGAGGCTGGCAAACGGCCACGATCGGATGGTGCTTTTTACATTCCACTGGCACAGAGGCAGTCGGGGTGGCGCTAGCAATGACCACATTCGGACGGTTCTCTTATGTGCCACCGGCACTGGTATCACAGTTACGATTTCCATTGATGTTGATCTATTTTGATTCTTTATCTTTACCTACCTCTCTCTCTCTATGCCGCTTTTTAAGTAACTTCTCTCTCTCTCTCTCTCTCTCTCTCTCTGTTAATCAGTCTTTCTCTCATTAACCAATCTCTCTCTAAAACTATTCTCTTTATCTAGGCTCTCTCTCGGATCTCATCAGCGTTAATCAAAAGCAATTCAAACATGCTTTAATTGTCTCCATCCAGGGATATTCTGGTGTATCAGCTCTTCGAATTTCAGATATTCAGGTAAGAATCCACATATCAAAAAACCGCTGAGACAGATTTTTTTGTTTTTGTTTTTAATCTGTTTTCTTTCTTTCATTCTTTCTTTCTTTCTTTCTTTCTTCCTTTCTTCCTTTCTTTCTTCTTTCCTCCCTTTCTTTCTTCCTTTCTTTCTTCCTTTCTTTCTTTCTTCCTTTCTTCCTTCCTTCCTTTCTTTCTTTTTTCCTTATTTCCTTCCTTCCTTTCTTTCTTTCTTTCTTTCTTTCTTTCTTTCTTTCTTTCAGCTGCATATCATATGATTTCATAATTAGTGCACAACAAATGCACTTTTTAATCTTCAGTGCAAGCACAATTCAAGACACATAAAAATGAACAAGAATCAACATACCAGACGAACAACCAATGTATCCAGCGTAGCATATAGAATTGTTCACCCTTTACACATCTATGTAAAAAGCGGGCTTTCTTGAATTGCATATGTTGATTTTTGTTCATTTTGTTCAGGCAGACAGATAGATAGATAGATAGACCAACAGATGGATATATAAACTGACAGACAGACAGATAGGCAGGCAGGCAGAAAGAGGAAAATCTACTTAAACCTTCTCTTTCACATTTAACCAGAGTTTGTTATTATTTTTAGTCAGTGCTATTTGGAAATCAAGAACACATTGATAGAATTAAAACTCTCTTTAAAAACACACAACTGTCAGGAACAAGACCATCAAACACAATCTTCTGCCCTTTCTCCCTCTCTAAACACGACTTGTTCACCATCTCTTCCTTTTCACTCTCTCTCTCTCTGGGTTATCTAAATCAATTGTTTTTCATAGTGTTTGGAAGGGAACTATGGAGACTGTACGTGTATTCTACATACATACATACATACATACATACATAAATACATACATACACACACACATACACACACACATACATACTTACATACACACACACACACACACACATATATATGTATATACAAAGTGTGTGTGTATGTATATGTATGTATATATATATGTGTATATATATATATATATAGATATATATATATGTTAACACATGTATATATAATATATATATATATATATATATATATGATATATATATATATATATATCGCTCGATAATGTAAAGTATAGAAACCATCTTATATATATATAATATATATATATATATATATTATATATATAATATATATATATATATATATATATATATATACATATATACATATATATATATGTACAAAGTGGTGGCGTGTGTATGTATGTATGTATGTATATATATATATATATGTATGTATACACACACTCACACAGGGGAAGGGAGACATGTATGTATGCACATACACATACACACACACACACATACATACACACACAGCTTGCTCAATAAACCATACCAAATGATCATGCTGCCAGTTTCTTGGAGAATTCCTGTTGTAAAGCTGTCAAGGAACAGTTCCTGGTTTTGGAAAAGGAAGGAAGGAAAGAGTAAAGAATAAAAACAGAAACAGAAACAAAATAAACAAACAAACAAACAAACAAAAAAAAGTACTTAAAAAAGAATGAATAAA
Source organism: Octopus sinensis (assembly GCF_006345805.1). Taxonomy (NCBI): domain Eukaryota; kingdom Metazoa; phylum Mollusca; class Cephalopoda; order Octopoda; family Octopodidae; genus Octopus; species Octopus sinensis. Next base: position 11,504,001 of record NC_043019.1, on the reverse strand, counting down.
AGAATAATCTGAAAGGGGTGGCGGAACAATGAAAAGTTTAATCTGTTTACTGCCAGACTAGGGAAAGGGAAAAGGGTTGGAGAAGAAAGAGAAAGGTTTTAAGAACAATAACACTATCAAGATTATTTACTACCTAAGCTAGGAAATAACAACAACAACCAACAACAATAGTGGTAGGAGACTAAATGTGGTGGAAACAAAGCAATTAATTAGGCTCAAATAATTATTAATAATGTGTCTGTGTGTATGTGTATATATATCTCTTTTACTCTTTTACTTGTTTCAGTCATTTGACTGCGGCCATGCTGGAGCACCGCCTTTAGTCGAGCAAATCCACCCTGGGACTTATTCTTTTGTAAGCCCAGTACTTATTCTATCGGTCTCTTTTGCAACTGGTACTTAATTTATTGACCCCGAAAGGATGAAAGCCAAAGTCGACCTCGGTGGAATTTGAACTCAGAACATAAAGACTGATGAAATACTGCTAACATGCTAACGTTTCTGCCAGCTCGCCGCCTTCCACACACATATATATATTTGTTTCTTTATTACCCACAAGGGGCTAAACATAGAGGGGACAAACAAGGACAGACAAACGGATTAAGTCGATTACATCGACCCAGTGTGTAACTGGTACTTAACTTATCGACCCTGAAAGGATGAAAGGCAAAGTCAACCTCGGCGGAATTTGAACTCAGAACATAACAGCAGACGAAATACGGCTACGCATTTCACCCAGAGAGCTAACGTTTCTGCCTTCCACACACACACACATATATATATTAATAATAATATGTATGCATGGGTGTTAATCTTTGTGTCAATGTGTGTCAATGTGCATTAGTGTCTATCTGTGTATATTTGCCAATGTGTCTTTGTATGTGTATATGCATATCTATGTTATATATATATATATGCATACATGTCTTAATGACAATCTGTGTGTATAGTTACATGTGTGTGTGTGTGATTGACTTTTCCTGCTAACCTAACATCAAAGTCGGTTGACCTTTAAACTTGTTATCTTTCTCACATTGTTACAGGACAATGACAGCTACGCTACGATGTTGTCCACCTCCCATTCTGTACAAACACATGCACACAGAACTTGGTAAATACATACATCCCCCAACACATACTTGGTGTTCGTGTAGGTGCAATGGCCCAGTGGTTAGGGCAGCGGACTCGCGGTCGTAGGATCGCGGTTTCGATTCCCAGACCGGGCGTTTGTGATTGTTTATTGAGCGAAAACACCTAAAGCTCCACGAGGCTCCGGCAGGGATAGTGGTGATCCCTGCTGTACTCTTTCACCACAACTTTCTCTCACTCTTACTTCCTGTTTCTGTTGTACCTGTATTTCAAAGGGCCGGCCTTGTCACTCTCTGTGCCACGCTGAATATCCCCGAGAACTACGTTAAGGGTACACGTGTCTGTGGAGTGCTCAGCCACTTACACGTTAATTTCACGAGCAGGCTGTTCCGTTGATCGGATCAACCGGAACCCTCGTCGTCATAACCGATGGAGTGCTTCCACTTGGTGTTCATTATAAATTTGACAGTTTGCTTCAAAGGATATGTAAACACAAAATCTCATCCAAAAATTGAAGTATTTTAGAAAATCAAAAAATATCAACTAGATCAGTGGTTCACAACCATTTTTTTTACCAATAGATCCCTTTGATTACTATTTTATTCTGGTGAACCCTCATAGCTATTCAATGTCTAAAACCTAGTTTTATAAATACTTCTTCCAAAATTCCTATGTAAAACATTACGGAAAGAAATCTTGCTATTTCTTCCAATTGATACGTATAAAAGTGCCACACCCTTGTGGTTGAGGGAACCTGTGGATGAAGTAGACCCAGGAAGACCTGGGATGAGGTGGTGAAGCATGTCCTTTGAACATTATACTTCTTTACTACCCACAAGGGGCTAAACACAGAGGGGACAAACAAGGACAGACA
>NC_043019.1:11417038-11497038 GCF_006345805.1 Octopus sinensis | reverse complement strand
TCCTAACGCCAACCACTCCGTGAGTGTAGTGGGTGCTTTTTACGTGCCACCTGCACTGGTGCCAGGCGAGGCTGGCATCGGCCACGGTCGGATTGGTGCATTTTATGGAAGCCAGTCGAGGCGGCACTGGCTTCGGCTACGATTCGGATGGTGCTTTTTACGTGCCACCGACACGGAAGCCAGTCGAGGCGGCGCTGGCATCGGCCACAATTCGGATGGTGCATTTTATGGAAGCCAGTCGAGGCGGCACTGGCTTCGGCTACGATTCGGATGGTGCTTTTTATGTGCCACCGACACGGAAGCCAGTCGAGGCGGCGCTGGCATCGGCCACAATTCGGATAGTGCTTTTTACGTACCTCCATCCCAGGGCCCTGGCATCTGCCAGGTGCTAGTCATAGGATTGGTTCAATATACATAACAAAACTAATAACTGTAAGGTCAAAGATTATGGTCACAGAACATAGATGTGCTTTGGTCGGGATTGACCTGAGATTAAACAACAACAGCATGAACACATCACAAAATTATATTTGTTGACCTTTTACAAAAGAGAGCAAAATAAATGTAAAGTCACACACAAACTGTATGGAACGAAAAAAAAAAAGAAACAAAAAAAACTTAATTATCTCAGTTAAATTAACATGTCACTACAGTTAATGTGATGGGAAACAAGGTGGTCGGATGAAGGTGGTGGTGGTGGTGGTGGTGTGCTGGCAGTAGTAGTGATAGTGATGACTGGTGTAGTAGTAGTAGTAGTAGTAGTAGTAGTAGTAGTGGTGGTGGTGGTGGTGGTGGTGGTGGTGGTAGTAGTAGTAGTAGTAGTAGTAGTAGTAGTAGTTTGTGAAATCGTACAAAGTGAACAGTTACCTCAGCTCACAACACTAATTGGATTTTGGTGCATCCTGGTCAGTTGTTGACCCTTTATAAATTTCCATCATGAACGTAATTTGTACTTACTTCTGAAGGTATGTATATATTCATACAAATATATATATATATATATATATATATATATATATATATATATATATATATATGTATGTATGTGTATGTATGTATGTATGTATGTTAGGTCACTTTCGAGTGCTACTGGTAACATGTAACCCAGTACAACCTGTTGCATGGTCGGGTCATCGGAGACTAAACCGGCAACCCCACCAAGCTTGCTTGGTGAGGAGGGTGTTTATTGGACACCCTGTGGGATGAAAAACAAAACCCGTCAAAGGGCGGAGGAACTCTTGAGAGTCAACGGCCATCCAATAAATGTCTTAAGGCTGTATCATGCGCGGAGATATAGAAATAATCGGACTGAATACCCGATCGCACGGTTAAACCACTGGGAGTGAAGGACTCCTAGCCTTTGTTAGGGCATCCTTCTAGGAGGAGGTAACTCGGGTAACTGGGATAACTCCGACATAAAACCTGCGGCTCAGTGGTTACCGATGATGTTGACTTGTTCTTCTTTTTGGATTATGGCTGCTGTTGCTTAGTGAGTGGGATTGACTCAGTGCACACCCTTTCCTCACTTTAAAAAAAATCTTGCACAGGCATTGCATGATAACAACATTGATTAAGCTTTGTGCAATGGCCATACTCGATAACGAGGGGGCAGCCACCATGTATGTATGTATGTATGTATGTATATATATTAGGTTGTCAAGAAAGTTCTTGTAAGCATGCTTGCACTACACTACTCTCCTCAATGAGTGATTAACCTTACAGCACTGAAATTACTTTATCAAATGTAATACTTTTTTTTAATTCACATTGTTTTAAATTAATTACACATTATCTTGTAGCTTTCAGATTTCGATGATGTGAGTGTTTGATTTTTCAGAATGACATTGTAGGGTAGATGTGAGAGATCAGATATGTCCTGTTTGAACATAAAACATGTAGGATATCTGGGTTGGATTTGGCCAGTTTAAATGCTAGAGGGTTATGCAAATATGTAATGTAGTATTTCTTATACTGTCTGTTCTGGGTTACATTCCTTCTGTCACATCATCCATCATATGTTATTTATTATTTATTTCTATGCCTTGGACTGTGTCAAATGTATGAAATATAGTAACTACCGTAAATCCTTGAGTATAATCCGCATTTTTTCCCCAAAATTTAACGGTCAAAATTCCTAGTGCATACTATATACGAGGTTAAAAATGAAAAATATTTTCTAAGCAATGTCCGAGTCTCTATTTGCTGTCCAGCAATGTTTATTCAGACGCATTTTGTGATGTTGGACGCGAAAATACCTTAAGCTAAGCCTGAAAGCAATGAAGTCATAAAAGAATCATCCATAACTTGCAGTAAGCAACATTTATTAAACGTAATTACTGTTATTTCTTTATTTTCTACAAACAAAATGCACAAAAAAGCTACACGTTTGCATTATGTTATATATACAATAATAATAAAGGACATTACCGTATACATTTTTAGAAACCACGATGTTATATAGACCTCCTTGACTCAATACACACCCCTTCTCTAAAGAAGGGGTGCGTATTATACACAAGGTTTAGGTTTTTCAGAGGTACAGCCCCCTAAAAATCCCCTGCATATTATACTCAAGGGCGGACTATACTCAAGGATTTATGGCACACAATATATGCTTTAGCACTGGGATGTGTATTTATTTACTGAAAGGCAAATATTTTACTCTGCTGAAACTCCGAGAATCCCATTTAATAAACCACATGATTAGATCTGTATGTTGCAAATTTTTCTGGGTGTCTCTTCATTTGCTATTTTCAGGTCACCCCCAAGCAAATCAATTTTATAAATGTTTCCCCCAGCGTAGCAGATCAAGGAAGCTTGTTAGTCCCTGATTATGTTAATATTGATAAATAACAACACGAACACAAAGTAAATTGTCTGTTTCTTGTTCTGTCCACAGGTCAAATGATTGGACTGGGTATTGGCATGCTGCTGACGGGTGTCCTCTTGGCCACAATTAGTTTTATTCTCTACGGAAGACTGCGGCCAAGGAATCTTGCCACAGGACTTTTGAATAACGAAAATCTATAATAAAGAAAAACAACATAATTACAATGAAAATGAAATGAGAGTTTGGTAACGGCTCACAGAGTAGGGCACCTCCCTCCCACCAACCAAAAACAAAAGACCCTTGTATTTTGAAGTCCTTTTTTATTCATTTGTATATTTTTCAACCTTTGCTCACAGGCAACATCAGCAAGACAACTGTGTAGTAGTAGTAGTAGTAGCAGCAGCAGCAGTGGCAGCAGTAGTAGTAGCAGTAGTAGTAGTGGTGGTGGTGGTGGTGGTGGTAGTAGTAGTAGTAGTAGCAGCAGCAGCAGCAGTGGTGGTGGTGGTGGTGGTAGTAGTAGTAGTAGTTGTAGTAGTAGTAGCAGCAGCAGCAGTAGTGGTGGTGGTGGTGGTAGTAGTAGTAGTAGTAGTAGTGGTGGCGGCGGTGGTGGTAGTAGTGGTGGTGGTAGTAGTAGTTGTAGTAGTAGTAGAAGTAGTAGTAGTAGTAGTAGTAGTAGTAGTAGAAGTAGTAGTAATAGCTGCTAGTTTATATTACTGTTAAATTATTGTACAAGTAGCAAGCTGGCTTAATCGACAGAGCACCACACGAAACACCTCGTGGTGTTTGTTTCGGCTCTTTACCATCTGAGTTCAAATCCCACCCACCTCACGCTTAACTTGTATTTCATTCTCCTGTCCCTCGCTGGGTTTGAGAATAAAATACAGTGTCAGCAAAATGCTGGGGTTGAGGGTATTGACTAACACCGCCACCCCTAAAAAATGCCGGCCTTGTGCCAAAATTTGAAACCATCATTACTATTGTTATTAAAGTGGTGAGCTGGCAGAATCATTTGCATGCTGGGCAAAATGCTTAGTAATATTTTGTCTGTCCTTACATTCGGAGTTCAAATGCTGCTGGGGTCAGGGTTGATAAAATAAGTACCAGTTGAATACTGGGGGTCAATGTAATTGACTTACGCCCTTCCCCAAAACTGCTGCCCTTGTGGCTTAATTTGAAACCATTATTATTATTATTATTATTATTATTATTATTATTAGTCAAGACAAAGAGTACGATTCGATTGTAAGATATTTTATTAGTTGAACGATATTTCAACAGTACGTCTGTCTTTGTCAAGTTTAAAATAAGAAGTGATAAAAATTCAAAATTGCAGAAATTTAAACGTAAAGTATGAATGAGAGTGACCAGTGTCCACACGTTGATGGAATGACATCATCAGTTTTTAAGTTACAATTTTATTACAGGCGAAAAGAAAAAGACAGGATTTGAAACTTTAAGACTGATGATGTCATTCCATCAACGTGTGGACGCTGGTTGCTCTCGTTCATACTTTGCGTTTAAATTTCTGCAATTTTGAATTTTTATCACTTCTTATTTTGAACTTGACAAAGACAGACATACTGTTGAAATATCATTTCAACTACTGTTGAAAATCACAAGGGGCTAAACACAGAGGGGACAAACAAGGACAGACAAACGGATTAAGTTGATTACATCGACCCCAGTGCGTAGCTGGTACTTAATTTATCAACCCTGAAAGGATGAAAGGCAAAGTCGACCTCGGCGGAATTTGAACTCAGAATGTAACTGCAGACAAAATACAGCTACGCATTTCACCCGGCATGCTAACGTTTCTGCCAGCTTGCCACCTTATTATCGTTATCATTAGCATACTGGGAAAAATGATTAGTGGCATTTCATCTATCTTTATGATCTTTTCGGGGTTAGTAAAATAAGTACCAGTTGCGTACTGGGGTTGATTTAATCCACTAGCCGCCATCTCCAGAACATGCTGGCTTTGTGCCAAAATTCGAAATCATTATTGTTATTATTTTGCCCATTGCTTAGAGGACGAAGGAGAGTAGTGCACATGACTATTTTTAGGGCCTTCAAGAATGGTGGTAACAGGTGGGGGGAAAAGGGGTATTTGGAAGGGAGAAAATTTGTCTGAAAGAAATTGTGCCAAATTCTTGCAGTAAAAATTTTGCTTGATCATGGGTCATTATGAAATAACTAGGGTGGTTGTTGTATTAACAGAAATGGTAGAGCGTCAGAGTAAATATATTCTTGGCAGAATTTAGTCTTATTCCTCTTTTATCCAGGAATATTAATTTCACTAGGAGCCCTTTTTGCTTTCTATACATCCACCTTTATCTTTCTCTCTCTGTCTTTACCTCTCCCACTCTCTCTGTCCGTATCTCTCTCCCATCTCTCTCTCTCTGAGAGTGCACGCCAAATTTCTTTCATGTCCAAAAACAAATATGTATATGTTTTATAAAATGAATAAATTCTAACACACGAGCATTTTTTAATTTTATTTTATTTTACAAACAATTGCAGCGTGGAAGGTGTTTATAAGCCATTTAAGAAACACACAAAAACCGTTAGATTCACTGCAACATTAAAATTTAATTTGTCGAAATATTTTCGTTGCTTTGAGACCGCGACCTGTTCACAAAAATATTTTGAAAAATTAAATTTAAATATTGAAGTGAATCTAATGGTTTTTGTGCCTTTCTTAAATGGCTTATAAACACCTTTCACGCTGCAATTGTTTTCATTCCAGCACACGATCTCAGATCAGGTCACTTGCTATGCAAGTACATCTCCATAATTTTTATTTTATATTTTTTGAGGTATCGAGGAAAGTCATCACACCAATATAACACACACACTGGTTCAATTCTACTCTTTTTCTTTATTATTAGTCAATTGGTTAAATATCCAACTTACTAATTTGTTTTATTTTTGTTTGTCAAAGGTTGCAAGTAGCAACAAAAGATCTTTGACAAACAAAATCAAATCAAATTAGCTAGTTGAATATTTAACTAATTGACTAATTAGAAAGAACAAGAGTGGACTTGAACTAAAATGTGTGTTAATTATATTGGCATAATGACTCTCCCTAGACACAACAAAATTTGTTTCAACACACAAATTCACATAAAGAATCTTGCAAACCAGATACAAAAATGAAGTATTTTTTGAGGATTACCCTTTATATAATGACATCAGGGTCAATTTCTTGGTAAGTTATTATTTGCGGTTAGAAAAACTCAGCCAATTTCCTCAAGAATATATATTATAATCAATAATTAGGCGCAGGAGTGGCTGTGTGGTAAGTAGCTTGTTTACTAACCACATGGTTCCGGGTTCAGTCCCACTGTGTGGCACCTTGGGCAAGTGTCTTCTACTATAGCCTTGGGCCGACCAAAGCCTTGTGAGTGGATTTGGTAGACGGAAACTGAAAGAAGCCCGTCTTATATATGTGTTTGTGTGTCTGTGTTTGTTCCCCTAGCATTGCTTGACAACTGATGCTGGTGTGTTTATGTCCCCGTTACTTAGCGGTTCAGCAAAAGAGACCGATAGAATAAGTACTGGGCTTACAAAAGAAGAAGGCCCGGGGTCGAGTTGCTCGATTAAAAGCGGTGCTCCAGCATGGCTGCAGTCAAATGATTGAAACAAGTAAGAGTAGTGTTGTTTTATTTTATCAAATTCGATGACTGGCATCCGTGTTTAGTGGAGCATTAAGACCACCATCCAAGCGTGATCGTTGCCAGAGCAACAAACTGGTTTCTGTGCCGGTGGCATGTAAAAAGCACCATTCGAGTGTGATCGTTACCAGCGTTGCCATACTGGCACTTGTGCCAGAGGCATGCAAAAAAATATTCGAGCGAGGTCGTTGCCAGTGCCACTGGACTGGCTCCTGTGCAGGTGGCATGTAAAAAACACCATTTGAGCGTGGCTGTTGCCAGCACCACCTGACCTCGTGCCGGTGGCACATAAAAGCACCCACTATACTGCTAAACAGTGGCAGCCAGTTTATCAAAATTACTATTAAGTTATAGGTAGAAGTGTGTTACAATGTTAATAAACATGTTAGCACCATCCGACCATGATTGTTGCCAGAGCAGCTGACTGGCTTCTGTGCCAGTGGCACATAAAAAGCACCATTCGAGCATGATCATTACCAGCGTCACCTTACTGGCACTTGTGCAGGTGGCACATAAACAAAACATTTGAGCGAGGTCGTTGCCAGTGCTGCTGGACTGGTCTCCTGTACAGGTGGCACATAAAAAACACCATTTGAGCATGGCCGTTGCCAGTACCGCCTGACTGGCCCTCGTGCCAGTGGAATGTAAAAGCACCCACTACACTCTCAGAGTGGTTGGCGTTAGGAAGGGCATCCAGCTGTAGAAACTCTGCCAGATCAAGATTGGAGCTTGGTGCAGCCATCTGGTTCGCCAGTCCTCAGTCAAATCGTCCAACCCATGCTAGCATGGAAAGCGGACGTTAAACGACAATGATGATGATGAATTTTCGTATTTACAAAGCTACAGTACAAATTTGTCCTATTTTGGAAACCGTTTAAGCCTAATGTACTACAAGGAGGAATTGAACCTGAGGTCTTAGGACTGTGATATAAACCTATTTAGCCATAGGTATATGTGTGTAAGTGTATATTTAGCCATAGGTATTTGTGTATAGGCATATTTAGCCATAAGTATACGTGTGTATGTGTGTTTCTACAAACACTTTGCCACTGTAATAACGAGTAATAAATAGGCAGAAATAAAGAAGAGATAATTAAGGCTAGAAATGTCATCGAAATATGAGATTCGTAATGATAATAAGTCTCCAATATCACATTTATTTCATCAACAGTATGCCTAATCAAGGAAATAAATTAGTGTGTGTAGCTATCAGTGTGTGTGTGTATGTATGTGTGGCCAACACCATTGCCTATCAGTGTGTGTACGTCACGCTATTTCCTATATGTATGTGTGATTGTAGGACATGACATATATATATATATAATACAAATGTTGTGTAATATTAATTTCAAATATGTTATAATTTAGCTCAGTTAAATTACTCCAAATAATTCTCACATATAAACATAAAATATTAATCTAAAAAGCATTTAAATGCTACAATCCATAAATTGTATAAGCCAAGAAAAAAGAGTTTTTTTTTTGATGTTTTATCGCGGTCCATTATTTGTCTAGTAACTATTTCACTTGACACCGCCCACCATAATTCAGCGATAGAAACTTGACTCCAGCATCGAAATTTTGTGAGTGTTATTATTTTAAAAGCCTCTCTCCTCTTTATATATTTCTCTAATTTATTTAAACGCTGTCGAAATCAATTTAGAACATTTTAACGGGCTCCATATTCTAGCCATTGGTAACTGTTAACTTGTTTTTATATAACTTTCTTATATATATTTACCACAGAAGCTTCAAGTTTCTCTTCTTACTAAAAACATTTCACACACCCCTTTCGTTTCTTGTCGGGTTTATTACTCACGACCCCCCAAAAAAAACATTTGCTGTTTATAACACTGTAGTGTATTTTGTCGTTTTCCCTTTATTAATGCTTTCTTTCATAAAAGTAGGATATTTTGAAATATTATTTTAATTTCCAATTAAGGGCGATTTCGTTTGTGTGTGTGTGTGTTTATGTGTGATGTCTACAAATTGGTTTCGGGGCGTTTAATTGTTCCACAGATTTTTCTTCATGGATAAACAACAATCACGTGCAAAAGCATACATATATACGTATATATATATATATATATATATATATATATATATATATATATATATATATGTACACACATATATACACATACATACAGGGTGATTCAAAAGTGGCCATACATAGGAACAGTTTATTTTTTTTTATAAGAAACTGTTTATAAGAACAGTTTCTTTATTATTTATTTATTTAATAGGCTCTATATGGTTACCATTGTTTTGAATACACATTGCAAAACGTTTACCCCACTCATTGTGAACTCATAATAACACATCTAGTCATACCTGTTGTTGATACAGGGAGACTTTTGAATCACCCTGTGTGTGTGTATATATATATATATATATATATATATATATATATAAATTAAAAATAAATAAAACATATGCATATATACATACGTATATGTACGTACCTACCTCTACATGTATATATACATGCATACAGGACACCAAAAAAAACGTCGAACACAAGGAGAAACGAAAACATAAACACAAAACCAAGGAAATGGACATTTTTTTAAACAACGAAAAAATAGAGTACAGGACATACAAAACAAGGAAAAGGCGATACATGACTTTAATGAAATTTTCCTTCCCGCGAAAATCAAATTAAATAAAATTTGAGATTTTTTTGCGGAGGAGTAAAAATGGTAACAAAAACAGGACAGTAACGACAGTACAAAATATAAACAGTAAAAGACAGGACACGGAGAATAACAGTAACACAGACAAGAAGGGCTGTTAAGCCAAACGAGATAAAAATTTATATATATATATATATATATATATATATATATATATATATATATATATATATATATAATCTGTGTGTGTGTGTCAAATAGATGTCGAGCCGATGGAGAGTCTTTTACGGTGGTCGTTCGATTTGGTAGAAATAGCTGCCGAATTTTGATCCCTAGTACATTGTGTTTAAAGAACAAAAATGAAGAAATGGCTATAGATGGGATGTGTTTCCTTCACAGCTGACTTGGCTAAGCTGTAGATAATGCGTACCTATATACGTAGAGATACATACATCTATATAAATGTGTGTAATTTCAAGTGCATTGTGTCCAGGGAAAACGTGGGGATGGTCATGGCTTGAATGCCTTTGGTCATAAGCTTGCTTCATCAGCATTGATGAAAGTTAAACACCAACATCAACGAAAACAAGCAAAATAATTTGGAAGGAGAATGTTTATGATAATTCTTTCTAGGCCAGGAATTTTGTGGGGAGTGGGATAATCAATTACACCCACCTACTCAGTGCTTAACTGATACTAATTTCATTGACTTATATAAAAGTACGTAAGACAAAATCGACCTTGATGGAATTTGAACTAAGAACATAAAGTTGAGGAAATGCCACTCAGCATTTTGTTCAGTGTGCCAATGATTCTGCCTGCTTGCTGCCTTAATAATAATAATAATAATGATAATCCTTTCTATTAAAGGCACAAGGCCTGAAATGTTGGTGAAGTGGGTAAGTCCATTACATCAACTCCTGTGCCCAACTTATCTTAACCACTACGCCATAGGCCCGTGGGTATATGGCGTAGTGGTTAAGAGTGCGGGATACTAACCCCAAGATTCCAAGTTCAATTTCAGGCAGTGACCTTAATAATAATAATATCGAAAAATACCTTAGGAATGAGAACCCAAGTTTGAAATTTCCCCAAGACACCTGATGAAGGCTGGAGGATATATCAGCCAAAACATTGTGTTAACAACAAACAAGATGAGGTCAAATATCATTTAGCGTCTGCTTTTCATGCTAGCATGGGTTGGACGGTTCAACTGGGGTCTGTGAGGCCAGAAGGCTGCACCAGGCCCAGTCTGATCTGGCAGTGTTTCTACGGCTGGATGCCCTCCCTAACGCCAACCACTCCGTGAGTGTAGTGGGTGCTTTTTACGTGCCACCCACACAGGTGCCAGACGGAGCTGGCAAACGGCCATGAACGGATGGTGCTTTTACGTGCCACCGGCACGGGGGCCAGGCGAGGCTGGCAACAGACATGAGGTCAAATATAAATAATATAAATAATGTACATAATTCCTCATCTCTTAAATATAGAACTGTACCTGTACAGAAGTGGGTATCTTGCTGTAAAGGAGATGCATGGTGACCTCAGTTGGAAAATACAGAGGAGAGAAGGAAGATGGTGGTATCTCCTGTCACTCGTCATGACTGACTGTCCATGGCTTTGGTTTGTCTTCATAAGCTTTCTCCCTACTGGTCAGTTTTCTGCTTTGCTTTGCCATTCACTGTGATGAATTCCTTTCCATTTTATATTCCTCTTTGCAGTGTCTTTGAAGTTTAGGTCTTCCCTGGTTTTTTTTCCCCTTTCCATCGTTTGGAGTAATAGATTTGTCTGCAGGTTCTGCTGCTGTCCATCCTGTGTATGTGACCTAACCGACATTTTTATCAATGAAGGTTTCCATCATAGAGGGCAGACCAGCATGCTTTAGGATGAACTAAAGAAAGATAAAATTAAAAAATAAAGGCAGCGAGCTGGCAGAAACGGTAGCACGCCGGACGAAATACTTAGCGGTATTTCATCTACCGCTGTGTACTGAGTTCAAATTCTACCAAGGTCGACTTTGCCTTTCATCCTTTCGGGGTCAGTTAAATAAGTACCAGTTATGCACTGGGGTCAATATAATCGACTTAATCCGTTTGTCCTCTGTGTTTAGTCCCTTGTGGGTAGTAAAGAAATAGTCATTTCGTCTGCTGTTACATTATGAGTTCAAATTCCGCCGAGGTCGACTTTGCCTTTCATCCTTTCGGGGTCGATTAAGTAAGTACCTGTTACGCACTGGGGTCGATGTAATCGACTTAATCCCTTTGTCTGTCTTTGTTTGTCCCCTCCATGTTTAGCCCCTCTGTGGGCAGTGAAGAAATAAGAAAGATAAAATAATATATTTAAAAAGAAATATTTAATGAGGAAATTGTTTTAATTATCCAATAATTTTTTTTTCATTTCAGATGAACTAAGAGAGCCACTGTTGCCTATTTTCCAGTTCCTACTTCAACAAATTGACAAATGACATTTACCTCAACGAAGTGACATAGTTAGCCAATATGTCTAACCAGATATATAACATTCCGACAATCCCTCCTGATTTGTGGCAGGAAGATACCATCATTCAAATTGCTGACACATTGCAGTACCTGTATCAAGTGACTGATGATATTTTCGACCGCATCAGCAACAAAGTCAACGACAACCTTCAGCGCCTGGACAAAGTAAACAACCGGGTCGGCATAGCGCAAGCCAAAGTCGAGAAGCTGAAGGGCAGCAACAAAGCGACCAGGGTGTTTGCTTCTGCCAAGTTTCCTTCCACTGAATACCTCGACGAATACAACAGCTTGTTCCGAGATAGACAGAATCTAAAAGTCCTGAAGAAAACACACTCAAAGCTGCAGGGAAACAAACACATCGTGGTCGACGAGAAAGTGCTGAAAGAGAAATTACAGTTCTACAATGTTCACATTAATTTGAAAAGTAAACAGCGTGAGGGTGAGGGTGAAGGACTTGGTCGACTGCCCCACAACATTCCATCTATATCAACCCTGCTGCTCTTTAATACTTCTGAAAATCTGTAAGTTATTGTTTTATGTTGTTATTGTTTATGTTGTAGACATGCAGTGGTGGTGACCACCTTCGGTCAGACACTGACCATGGGTTTGCACCTAGAGAGTTACCCTCTGAGGCACAAGTCTGGGCAAGGTTGTTTTATGGAAGACCAGCAGTCGCCCATGCATACCGGCCTCCCCTCTCCACGTCACCAATGTTGTCCAAGGGAAATGCAAGGGCCGATACAGCTTGGCACCTGTGATGTCGCAACTCATTTCTACAGCTGAGTGAACTGGAACAACGTGAAATAAAGTGTCTTGCTCAAGAACACAACATGTAGCTCTGGCTATCATCATCATTTAACATGTCTTATTTCTTTATTGCCCACAAGGGGCTAAACACAGAGGGGACTAACAAGGACAGACAAAGGGATTAAGGTAATTACTTCGACCCCAGTGGGTAACTGGTACTTAATTTACAGGCGGTGAGCTGGCAGACACGTTAACACGTCGGGCGAAATGCATAGCCGTATTTCGTCTGCCGTTACGTTCTGAGTTCAAATTCCGCCGAGGTTGACTTTGCCTTTCATCCTTTCGGGGTCGATAAATTAAGTACCAGTTACGCACTGATATAATCGACTTAATCCGTTTGTCTGTCCTTGTTTGTGCTCTCTGTGTTTAGCCCCTTGTGGGTAGTAAAGAAATAGGTACTTAATTTATCGACCCCAAAAGGATGAAAGGCAAAGTTGACCTCGGCGGAATTTGAAATACTGATTCGCATTTCGCCTGGCATGCTAACATTTCTGCCAGCTCGCCACCTTACATTTAACATTTCTGTTTCCCATGCTGCCGTGGTTTGGAAGGTTTGACAGGAGCGGGCCTGCTGCAGAGATGCCCAAGCTCCAGTTGTCTATTTTGGCATGGTTTCTATGACTGGATTCCTTTCCTAATGCCAACCACTTTACAGAGTGTGCTGGGTGCTTTTACACAGCACTGGCTTGAGTGCATTTATGTGCTACCAGTATGGGTGCCTTGTACGTGGGATTTTTTTTAATAGTTGTCAGAGGAAGAGAGTGACTGCATGTGATCTTTTTAGTATGTATCTGCTATTTACATTATTTACATTCGACAGATATTTGTCCTCACCTTGTTTGTATGTGGAGCTTACTACACTGTTGAAAAATGCTAAACCGTTGTACTACACATTATTTACAATTGACGGATATTTGTCCTCATCTTGTTTGTTGTTAACACAACGTTTCGGCTGATATACCCTCCAGCCGTCATCAGGTGTCTTGGGGAAATTTCTAACCTGGGTTCTCATTCCTAAGGAAAATACCTTAGGAATGAGAACCCAGGTTCGAAATATCCCCAAGACACCTGATGAAGGCTGGAGAGTATATCAGCCGAAACGTTGTGTTAACAACAAACAAGATGAGGACAAATATCCATGGAATGTAAATAATGTACATAATTCCTCATCTCTTAAATACAGAACTGTGTTTCTGCTATATTTTTATTGGAGCCTTTGACCCTTTTTGGAAGGGCCTATGTGATTATTAAGCAAAGCTTCTGTGACTTTTTTTAGCAAGGCCTCCATGAAATTTTGGCAAGAGTTCCCTGAGCTTTTTAACGAGCTCTCTGTAACGTTTTTTGCAAGGCTTCCAGTGATGTTTCAATAAAGCTCCAGTAACTTTTTAGAAGTGTCACCATGACCATTTTAGCAAGACCTCTCTGACCTTCTTAGCAAAATCTCTGTGGCCTTTTAAGTAAGGCATTTTTTTTGCAAAGCTTCTGTAACATTTTGAACAAGGCCACTGTGATGTTTTATCAGAGCCCTATTAGGGTTTATACTGCGACTGTCAGCAGAAATGGAGAAGAAGAAACCCCAACAAGTTGCTACATCTGAAAGCAGTGCTTTAAAGTACTGAGTTCTCTTCAAGCACAGCTGTGCAGTTAAGGAATCCTCTTCGAAACCACATGCTTTCAGGTTCAGTCCCACTGCATGGCACCACAATTCAACACCATGCGATTTGGTGTTTAGTCCCACTATGTGGTACCTTGTACGAGTGTCTTCTTCTATAGCATCCAGCTGTAGAAGCAGTACTTTATGAGTGAAGGCGTCGTTTCGGGCAAGGGAGATTACTCTACTTATAACTTGTGTCAGCTTAACTCCCCTTGAAACTTTTAATACCATAGTTGAAAAGTTCTTTTAGTTGTTCTGTTTTTGCCCAACCTCTGTAGTATCCAATGTGTCTTTCAGATATAGTATATATTAGACTACATTATCCAATGTGTCCTTCAGACTTAATATATCTAGGACTACACTTTTCAATGTGTCCTTCAGGCATAGTATATCTAGGACTACACTATCTAATGTGTCCTTCAGACTTAATATATCTAGGACTGCACTTTTCAATATGTCCTTCAGACATGTCTAGGACTACACTATTCAATGCATCCTTCAGATATAGCGTGTCTAGGACTTTGATGCATTTTTGCCATTTTCTCTCGTTTCCAACTGTGGTAACCAAATACCTCCTCTACAGCAAGATACCTGTTTCTGGTCCTCTCAGCACCTGGCACCCAGCCACCTTCCTCAATATTAATCCCCCTCTTTCTGTTGGGGGGAATCTCATCTTGCAAGTTACTTGGTTACCTCACTAGTGCTGGTGCCAACTAAACAACACTTAGTACACTCTATAAAGTACTTAATGTTAAGAAGGGCATCCAGCTGTAGAAACCATGTCAAAGAAGATATTGGAGCTTGATGCAGCTCTGCTTGCTGGTTCCTGTTGACCTATTCAGCCCATAACAGTTTTTCTCAAAAATGCTAAGAGTAAAAGATGTTTTATGTGACACATTCTACCAGTGTCTGAAGTTTGAAAGTGTTTAGTTACAAAAAATTATTTTTAAAAATCTCTTTGTCAAAAGGTAAAGATCCGTCTTTTCCTTACCTACCCACCTTACCAACACAAGTTCTCCTTTCTCACCCAGTGTCACCACTACATATTGCTCGCTCTGTAAGTCACAAAAGAGGCAGACCGTTTCCTTAATTGCGGCTATGAGGGGGTGCCGAAGAGATCCTGGCTTTGGGTAAAAGAAAATACAGGCAGATCAGTTATGATTTTATTCAACATATTCCCTTCTCAGATTCACACACTTATTGAAGCAGTCCTTCGGTTTTTCTAAGCCCTGTAAAAGAACTTGGCAGATTGGGCCTCCAGCTATACCTTTCATGATACCCTTAAAGCCAGGAACCTCTCATCACCCTCTTGTATATCAACTGTAACATCTAGGTTAATTATAATTAATTTTAATGACTATGATAACTATAATAGAAATGTATCGATTGACACCTTCACTGTCTCCCATTTTGCAGTTACAAGAAATATGTGATGCTTGATCCTCTGGGTGTGGTGACAAAGACACGCGAAGATATTGGAGAGGAGGATGGTCTGACTGAAGCTCCAAGCAGTATTGCCAAAAATGAGGAGATTAAACGATTGGAAGCTGACAACTATTTCTACGTCCCCAGTATTGGCAATGTTCCAGAAATTACTGCCCCAACTTCCTTACCTGATTTACCAGGTCAGTATTAGAAACCATTTACAACATCCATGATTATGTCCTGGCAGAAAGACTGCCCTCCGGGTGGTTTTCTGCTAGTCACTTGATAATACTTTTACATTTGATTCCCAATTCTAATAATTTTTATGATTTTTACATCTAATTATTTCTTTGTATAATAATGCTCACTTGCTTAAATATTGCTTTGATTATTTTATCATAGTCATAATCTCTCTTTTTTAAACAAACATCAAGGTAGTCCGACTATGGAGGGGAAAGCAGTTTGTCAAGTTTTACCTTCCCTTCAAAGCAATGTAGAGATTTCAATTCAGCAGCCCATCTAGAAGCTTTGCAGTATGAACAAACATTGTCAAAGAGACTCTCTGCATTGTGTGCCTGTACAATAGACAGGACTGCCTGTTCTTGAAAATTATTGAAACTGGCTTTCTTGCTAATCCTTTAACAGAATTCTTCCTAGTTTGAAAATTTTTTCATCTGTACTCCTGCTATAAATATTAGGTATTGTCTCTCAGCACTGTATATGATGGCACTGGTGTTTCTCTTTGTATCTCACTGAGGTTTGGAAGGCTTCCCATTTGATACTGATTATCAATAGGCAACTGAACAGTCACAGACAGTGAAAGCTGACTCAGTGTCTTATTTTATTCTCCTCTTGAGATACCCTAACCAGTCATGTGTAGCAGAAACAGAATCATCTTTGTCTATGTGCATATTCAGACATTTGTTTTAGTCGCTTTGACCTGGTTTTCCATTGGTCAAGTCTTTAATAATTGCTCTGTGGTTGGTAAACCACTCCTGCGCCTATATTTTTGAAATGTACTTCCTTTCATTCTTTGGTTGTGTATTAAGATTCTTTCATACAGTCAAATGTATTACTATGTCTCACCTAGCATTTTCTTTTTCGTCTCTTTGTAGGTGTTGCTGATGATGTCTCCTACATGGCCGATTTGGGCCCATCTATTGCTCCCTCCGTACCCAGTAGCATGCCTGACCTGCCCACCATTGGGGAATCTGATAGCCTTGACTTTGACAAGCCTTCGCTGTCCACAACCGAGCTTCCAAGTGCGGCTGGAGGCCGTGCCACAGTCGCCAACAGCACGGCATCGCCCATGCCACCGTCCCCCTCGGTTCCACCTCCCCCTCCCCCACCACCACCGCCTTCCGCAACGTCACCACCGCCACCTCCACCGCCGCCACCACCACCACCAGCAGTATCCAACGGAGGACCGCCACCTCCTCCGCCACCCCCGCCTCCGGAACCCAGCCCCGAAGCCGATGAGCCTTCTGAGAAAAGCAGCGCCGGTGACGCGAAGCCGGCAAGCACGGACAGCCGGTCGAACCTGATGGCGTCGATCAGAGCAGCAGGAGGCAAGTCCAAGCTGAAGAACGTCAAGGAGTCGAAGAGTGGGAAGAAGAGCAAAGACAAGATGGACACCCTTGACGACGGTGGCGGCGGGGGTGGGGGTGGCGGGGGCGGAGACCTGATGGGGGACCTGATGAAGAAGCTGTGCATGCGACGGCGGGGCATCTCTGGAAACACCAGCAAGCCCGCCGCCAGCAAGAAAAGGAGCCACCGTCGACCAACGGAGGGAATGTCATGGACAAGATATCGGCCATGATTCCACCGCCGATTCCTAAGATAGCCGAAGATGACGAGGACGACTCTGACAGTGATTTTGACTGAGAAATCCCTATTTAATTTTAAGTCCCTCGAAATTCTCTCCAGATTTTTAAATTAAATTCAAACGAACATGTGATATCCTTTGTTTATCAATGACAGCAATATCAGCCACATTAACATGAATGAGAAAAAAAATAACACACATCAATCCCTTTAATAAACAGCAAAAAAAAAGGTTTCTTTTCTTCCTCTTTTAAAAAATTTTTTTTTTGTTTTTATTCTTTGCTTTTTCTTATACACACATGGTCCATTGATTTATAGACACAGGTGAATGACTTTATGCGATGACAAACGTATGAGTGTGTGAATGTATATCTATATATGTATACATATCAATGTGTGTGTGTTCTATATAAGGGGTTATAATCCAGACTGTGACCTTGTGAAGTACAATTGCATGTTCACAGAAAACATGTTTATGCATATAGATGTTTTATTTTGAATTATATATACTAGCGGTATCGCCCGGCGTTGCTCGGGTTTGTAAGGGAAATAACTATATAAGCATTTTTAGAGATGTAAAGTATAATAGCCATCTCAATATGGCTAACCACAAAGGGAGGGGGGTTACTGTAGCTTTTTACGTTCTGAGATCTAATAATAAATTTTTAGAGAGTTACTTCCCTTATATATGCCGAAAATGCATTAAAAATGGGAAAAATTGATGGTAAATTATTTTTTAAATCGTAGACTCATCGTAGACGCGCGCTAATACCCAGAAGGGCTCGATATGAATCACGACTGTAAGATACCCGGTTTTGGTTTAACTGCACCACAAAATGTGGGAGTAGTTAGGAATCTAAATCGTAGGAGACAGACAGCACACAACCTCTCTTTTATATATAAAGATATATATATATATATATATATATATATTAAAATCAAAATGAGGGTGAAAAAATTGGATATTAATTTGATAACATCAATTTTAACACCGTTTCTGGTGTGCTAAATTTTTCTGGAGAACAATTCTTAGTGTTTAAGACCATAGCAGATCTTCTTCTAGCATAAGGGTTTCCACATAGTGGTTGAAAAAAGTCCTTCTTATATTTATATATATATATATATATCATTTTAAATTTCTGGTAACTTCTGTTTGCAGTGGAATTACATATCAAAATAAGGGACTGGAAAAATTTGGTATATGTTTAAAAATATACCAAATTTTTTTTTAGTGTTTTGTTTAGATGCGTGTGTGTGTGTGTATATAATATATATATATATATAGATAGATGTGTTTGTGTGTGTGCTTATATATATATATATATATATATACACACACACACATGCACATGCCTTTCTCAATATTAGTAAAATGTAGGTTAGCTTCAATTACAAATTGCAATCAAAGTAGGACATCTTCCTACTTTTCTTTTTCCTTTCTCTCTTTCCTTTCTTTCCTTTTTCTTTCTCTGTCTTTTTCTCTTTCTTTTTCTTTCTTTCTTTCTTTGCTAGGTCATCCAAAGGAGCAAGGGCTGGTATTCCCTGTTACAGGCCTAGTGCTCACAATGGCCATCTATGGGATGGATGTCTGTGGAGCGGGGGGAGGGGGAGGAGGAGGAAAAGCAGTTTCCAGGAGGTAACAATAAATACTAGAGGAGGAGGAGGAGCGGGGATAAGACACCTAAACAGAACTTACTTTAACTGAGAGATTTCCTCCCTCAGTTCTACAATTCCCGAGGGTAGCACCTCTGTGGAAAGTAGGCAGATGATTAAGCGAAATCTTTAGTGCAATGGGCTGGGAAAAGGACAGTCTGAAGAATAATAACCAACTCTCTCTTGCTTTCCAAACTGATGTGCTACAATTTACTATAAATTGTCTCAAGACCACAATTTTGTAGAAGAAGCAGGGAGAGAGGGAGAAAGTAGGATTTGAACCCAGAACATGAAGGGCTAAAGCTTGATGTCTATTAACCTTTCAGCATTTAGGTTACTCTGTCAAATGTAATGCTCATTTAGTCATATTGTTTTGGATTAATTATGCATTTTCTTGTAGCTTTGAGATTTCAATGATATGAGTGTTTATTTGTAGAATGACATTGTAGGGTAAGTGTGAGCGGCCAGATATGGCCAGTTTGAATATAAAACAGGTAGAATATTTTGGCCAGATATGGCCAGTTTAACCCTTTAGCACTTAAACAGGCCATATCAGGCCCAGATATTCTACCTGTTTTATGTTCAAACTGACCCCAGTGTTCATTTTATTGACCCCGAAAGAATGAAAAGTAAAGTCAGCCTTGGTGGAATTTGAACTCAGAATGTGAGACCAGAAGACAAATCACTAAGCAAATTTTCTGGAACAGTAACAATTCTACCATCTCACTGCCTTAGTAATAATAATGATTGCAAATTTTGGCCCAGGGTCAGCAAGTTCAGGGGTGGGGTAAGTTGAGTACATTGACCCCAGTGCTTTGACTGTTGCTCTTTTTATTGATTCCAAAAGGATGGACAAAGTTGACCTTGGCAACAGAATGTGAAGACGGATGAAATGCTGCTAAGTATTTCGTGCAGGTAGCACGTGAAAAACACCATTTCAAGCGTGGCCACTGCCAGTACCACCAGACTGACCCTCGTGCCGGTGGCATGTAAAAGCACCCACTACACTCTGAGTGGTTGGCGTTAGGAAGGGCATCCAGCTGTAGAAACTCTGCCAGATCGGATTGGAGCCTGGTGCAGTCATCTGGTTCGCCAGTCCTCAGTCAAACCATCCAACCCATGCTAGCGTGGAAAGCGGACGTTAAATGATGATGAGGATGAAAGGCAAAGCTGGCTTTGGTGGAGTTTGAACTCGGAACATAAAGCTGAAGAAATGCTGAAAGGATTTTATCTGGTGTGATTAAGAATCTGCCAGCTTCCATCATCATCATTGTTCGACCGTGGTCGAGACAATGGAATTTACCATGCTACACCAGACTTCACGGTCCATCATAGCATTACGGAGGTCCTGTTGCTGGTTGCCTGTATCCCTGGATATTTCATCAGGGTAGGAGAGTGTGCGCCCTCTGGTATTGTGAGCAGATGGCTTCCCGAGGAGAAGAGTAGAAATTACCTCGTTTTCAGCTCTACAACTTCCATAAGAATATGTCACTATTGTAAACAACATATGGAGGGATCATGTTGAGAGTTATAGTAGTTTGTATGAGGTGGTGGTGTACAGACTAAACTCTGGTGTGGTGTACCCTTGAGATAAACTCCTTGTAACCCTGCTTTGAGGTCAGTTAAATGCATGCATATCTCTAGTCACAGATAGTGGGTGAGTTAATTGACTATATACTAGCGGCGCAGTACCCCAACATGACCAAAAATTCAATGGTTGAAACTGTTAAAAGAATAACATATTGTAAATATCCTTCAGAAAGGAATGAACATCACATATTCCTTTCTCTCCCTGGTCTCTGTAAATTAATCCGAGGCTGTGTGCTTCTTTAATTATTATCATTATCATTATTATTATTATTATTATTATTATTATTATTATTATTATCATTATTATTATTATTATTATCATTATTATTATTATTATTATTATTACCACCTGTAAATATTTACAAAAACAAATATTGTAAATATCATTAGTGATTAACATACAATATTGCTGATATCTGAGTGATAATGTTGTTAATGCAGACAAGATAATGTTGCTGATTTCATGATAATGTTGATAAATAAAACTACTTTATTTTGGTTTCACAATCTCATTGTTTGTTTCTCTCTCCCCACATATATATGATATATATATATATATATATATATATATGTGTGTGTGTGCTCCTCTCCCTGCCACACTCTTACAACCTACCAACCTACCCAACTTCGTGTCATTTCTCTCATTATCTCTCATCCTTTCCCTGTCTACTGTTTCATTACCATGTGTATCATAGGTCACTGCCTATCCCTTGTCCACCAATCCCTTTACCTTCCCAGTCTTTACAGTTGTCACCTACTCTCCCCTGCGTATCATCCCTCAACATTTATTCTCCATTTAATTATATTTGCCATCTCAAACAATCTTTCACTTCACCATACATTCTTGCGACTTTTACCCACCTGCACACTCTGTTCTCATGTCCCCACTCAGTTCTATTCACCTTATATTTTTAGGGTCCACCTTGATCTCCCATCACTATTATTACAGATCTCTTTCCAGTTTCACCTCAGCTGCTCCCATCCACTCTTCTATAATGTAAGTAGCTATGTTGTTCCCCTACTGCAGTGGTTCCCAAAATGGTCATTACTGCCCCTCTGGGGACTGTAGAAAGATCTAGGGCGTGTTAAAGGAGTGACCAAAAGGGGACAATGAAATACTGGGTTAATTAGATTATATTTTATTTGAAATACTGTTTTGAATTTGCTGTAGAAAGTGGTCTACATTTGGTGGGGAGTTGGGTGGAGGGGTGCTAGGAATGTGGCCCAAGAGCCAAGGGGGGCAGCAGCCCGATAAAGTTTGGGAACCCCTGCTCTACAACAATAATCCTATTCTGGTTTTAGGATTAAAATTAACCCTTTTGTAACTGTATTTCTGTTGAAGTACATTGCCTTTGTTTCAATCAGTTTTAAAAATAGCGAAGAATTTAGAAAAATAACTTTGTCATCGTTAACCTGGTGTTTGTAAAATAAAATTAACTTGAAATTTTGATGGGAGCTTTTAATTTAGCACACTTTAACCCCCCTTTTTTTTTTTTACCATACTTCTGTTGAAACATGCTGTCTTTGTTTAAATTAATTTTTTAAATAATGAAGAGTTTAGTAAACATGAAATTTTGATGGAAAGGTTTAAATTAACCCTTTAGCATACGGATTACTCTGTCAAACGAAATGCTTATTTATTCACAATGTTTTGAATTAATCATGCATTGTCTTGTAGCTTTCCATGATGTGATTGTTTATTTTTAGAATAACATTGTAGGGTAGGTGTGAGAAGTCAGATATGACCAGTTCGAACATTAAACAAGTGGAATATTTTGACCAGTAGAATATGGCCAGTTTAAATGCTAAAGTGTTAAACCAGCCATATCTGACCCAAATATTTTACCTGTTTTATGTTCAAACTAGCAGTATCACTAGTTTGTTTCGACCCTTTAGAATTGATATTTTTGAAAAGTAAAAATTTTGCATTATGTAGATTGTTATTCTCTTTAAGTGAACATTTTTCTGGTTGAAATACACCGAAAAATGGTGACACAGCAGTAAAAAATCGTAAAAAATAGGGATTTTCATAGAAAAAAAAAAAGCATCTTTTTGATGTAAATAATTTTTGGTGTTAACATGGTACGATTTGAATTTTTTCTTCTACGGATGGAAGAGCAAGCCTTCTTCTATCATACTCTCAATTTTGGTCAACTTGCACCGCAGGGTCTCGGAGGAGATAGTGTTAGTTGAAGCCTACCAAACCTGCCATACACAGACAAATTCAGTTGTATATATATATATATATAGAGATTGACCCTACAGTGTTATTCTAAAAATAAATAATCACATCATCATAATCTTGAAGCTTTCAGATAATGCCTGATTAATTTAAAACAAAGTGAATGAAGAAGCATTGCATTTGACAGAGTAATCATCATCATCATCATCATCATTTAGCGTCCGCTTTCCATGCTAGCATGGGTTGGATGGTTCAACTGGGGTCTGTGAAGCCAGAAGGCTGCATCAGGCCCAGTCTGATCTGGCAGTGTTTCTACGGCTGGATGCCCTTCCTAACGCCAACCACTCCACGAGTGTAGTGGGTGCTTTTTACGTGCCACCCGCACAGGTGCCAGACGGAGCTGGCAAATGGCCACGAACGGATGGTGCTTTTACGTGCCACCGGCACGGGGGCCAGGCGAGGCTGGCAACGAACACGAACTGACGGTGCTTTTACGTGCCACCGGCAGGGGACCAGTCAGGGCGGCGCTGGCAACGGCCACATCTGAATGCTAAAGGGTTAAGAATGTCTGTAGAATATTCAACAATTTAAGTGTCAATTCAAGGGCAGATAATTCAGTGGCTCAAACAACTGAATCCTCATTGTCAAGTGATGGAGACTAACCAGATGTAATGCAGTTAAAATAATCAACAAGGCTGCACCACCTCCCATGCTAGAGAAATGGCCCTTGTGCCTTATGAAGATAATATCAATATTTATTCTCTCAGCCTGTTGCTCTCCTAGAATATGACCTTTTGCGTTAGAAGAAAAATGTGGTGTCAAGTTCGATACAGATAAATAAGACAAGGATATTAACCATAGCAACGATGGAAGTGTTGTAAATATTTGAACAGCCCCATCCTTGTTACCCACCTCCTGGGCCCACCTTCTTCATTAGGAATGATTGAAATGTTGAAATGTCAATGACCAAAACCATGATATCTGGTATGGAAACTATGCAACACCTCATCATCCACCCCTACATCACTCCTAGCCCAATCCAAGTTAACTTCTGTGACAAGGCCAAACTTTAAATAACGACTTGAGTGTTTATAAGATCTGCGTCTCTCTATTTAATGCCACCAACTGGGTTGGAATGTGCTTTTAGCAAGGTCTGCAGCACTGTTGCATGCATTTAGGTCAAGTCTCTGATCTGTGGACAACTTCCTCTCCCTTTTCTCCCCCACTCATCTCAGTCACGGCCACTAAAAAAGGACCCTTGGGCTCTGCTTATTCTTCTTTAAGACTAAACCATTAAAGAAGGAAACCCACCCCACAAAAAAAAAACGCTTTTTGTTTAGCCCATGAATCAAATATTTGTCGCTTGGCCCAAGGTCAGTTCTGATCCACCTAACCTACAATCAAAAATGGTCATGGCAATCAAGCCATGACCACCTCATCTTTTCTCTTTTTTTCCCTTCTTTTTAAGGCATGGGTTTATGATTTGAGGGAATTTTGGCTGCTATTTTTAAGTGAGCCTTACTGTGGATGTCCGTGTCACTGGCTCAAGAAGTTGTTAAGCCCTAGGTTAGGCCTGATCAAGTGGACCTCCAATCAAATACATTCCAGCCATAACCACCCCAGCTATTTCTTTTTAAACATGTGTGTATGATTTGAGGGAGATTTGGCTGCTATTTCTTGCAGGTCGAACAACCACTGGAAGTTCCATCATTGGCTCATGAAATCAAACAGCTGTTGCTGTTGTTTAGCCCCAGGTCAGATTTTGATCCAGTAGACCTACCTACAACCAGTCATTCCAATAATAACCTGGGGTATGTACAACTGTATGATCTAATGTCCTTTCCTTATCTGTGACAGTGGTATTTGATTCGTGAGAGATTTGGTTGCTATGTCTAGCTGCTCAAGGTTGAGCAATAAAATAATATAAATGTAAGGACAAGCAATTTAGGGAAGTCATAACAAAACATTGACCTCTTTTACTTGTTTCAGTCATTTGACTGTGGCCATGCTGGAGCACCGCCTTTAGTCGAGCAAATCGACCCCGCGACTTATTCTTTGTAAGCCCAGTACTTATTCTATCGGTCTATTTTGCCGAACCGCTAAGTGACGGGGACGTAAACACACCAGCATCGGTTGTCAAGCAATGCTAGGGGGGCAAACACAGACACATACACACACATATATATATATATATATATATATATATACATATATACGACGGGCTTCTTTCAGTTTCCGTCTACCAAATCCACTCACAAGGCATTGGTCGGCCCGGGGCTATAGCAGAAGACACTTGCCCAAGATGCCACGCAGTGGGACTGAACCCGGAACCATGTGGTTGGTTAGCAAGCCACTTACCACACAGCCACTCCTGTGCCTGTTTAATTTGTACTTTATTATTCAAGGAGGAACACCATTGCTATTAACTTACAAACAGTATTTCTTCTGGGTCTTTATATTCTGAATTCAAATCCTGCCAAGGTTAACTTTGTCCTTGATCCATTCAGACAAATTAAAATAAAGTTTACCAGTTATGTACTGAAGTTAATGCATTGACAAATCACCTCTCATCAAAACTAGTTTTGTGCCTAAATTAGAAACTACTACTACTACTACAACAACAAGTGGAGGCACATGGCCTAGTGGTTAGAGCAGCGGACTCGCAGTTGAGGGATCGCTGGTTCGAATCTCAGACTGGGCAATGTGTGTGTTTATGCCCCACACTACTCTGGCAGAAGGTAATGGCGAACTTCTGCTGATTCTTTTGCCACAACTTTCTCTCACTCTTTCCTCCTGCATCTTGCAGCTCACCTGCGACGGACTGGCTTCCTGTCCAGGTGGGGAACCTATACACCAAGGCAACCGAGCCTAATGAGCCAGGTGTGGCTCAAGAAGGAACAAATAACAACTACTACAACAAGTGGTTGTGGTATTAATTATTATTATTTTTTTTTACTTGTTTCAGTCATTTGACTGCGGCCATGCTGGAGCACCGCCTTTAATCGAGCAACTCGACCCCGGGACTTATTCTTTTGTAAGCCCAGTACTTATTCTATTGGTCTCTTTTGCCGAACCGCTAAGTGACAGGGACATAAACACACCAGCATCGGTTGTCAAGCAATGCTACGGGGACGAACACAGACACACATATATACATATATACGACGGGCTTCTTTCAGTTTCCGTCTACCAAATCCACTCACAAGGCTTTGGTCGGCCCGAGGCTATAGTAGAAGACACGTGCCCAAGGTGCCATGCAGTGGGACTGAACCCAGAACCATGTGGCTGGTAAACAAGCTACTTACCACACAGCCACTCGTACGCCTATTATTATTATTATTATTACTTTTTTTTTCTTCTTTCAAATTTGCTTCCATTTCTTGCCGAGTGTCTTCCCGACTCCTAGGGCAAAGAAACTCATAGTATATATTGGTAGGCCATTAAACCAAACTCAGTAGTTCGTTCATTTTTTTTTTTTTTTTTTAAAGTTAAATTAAAATACATGAGCAGCAACAGTTCTCACATCGACAATGCTCTTCTCAATACGTGTGATGTACCAGTTAAGACAATCTTTTGCACTTCTTGCAGATTATTATTATTATTATTTATTATTATTATATTATTATTATTATTATTATTATCGTCATCATCATTATCAAGGCAGTGAGTTGGCAGAATTGTTAGTACACTGGACAAAATGCTTCATTTCATGTGTCTTTTATTTTGAGTTCAAATTTCTGCCTTTCATCCTTTCAGGGTTGACAGATTATGTACCATTTGAGTACCAGGTTCAACGTAAATGATTTAACCCCTCCCCAAACATTTCAGGGTTTGTGCCTTTAGTAGAAAGGATTATTATTATTACTATTATTATCATTATTATTATTATTATTATTATTATTATTATATTATTATTATTATATTATTATTATTACTATTATTATCATTATTATTATTATTATTGTTATTATTATTATTATTAGTAGTAGTAGTAGTAGTAGTAGTAGTAGTAGTATCCCCTGCTGTTTTTGGTATTTGTGGCAAAGACCTTCAACAAGTCACTCCACCCTACATACCTGCTACCCGTGGCCTTTGTACACCGTTCACGGCGGAACCACTAATGTTCTAGATTATTCCACGAGTCGAGTCGTTGCTATAAAACTGTAATTATTGTCTTGCTCTTTGTTATCAATTTGGTGATAACAAAACTTTGTGATGGTGTGTAGAATAGCAACGGTGGAACTTTTGCATTGGTTAATAGTGTGAGCAAGGTATATATATATATATATATATATATTGGCCTGCTCTCTTAGCCAGCGGGGTGGCGTCGTTTGAAGGCTAAAACAATGCGAACGCATTGTGACCAGCGATGTGTAGCAACATCTGATGGTCTGGTCAGTCACGTGATCACGTGATATATATATATATATATAATATATATATACATATATACGACAGGCTTCTTTCAGTTTCCGTCTACCAAATCCACTCACAAGGCATTGGTCGGCCCGGGGCTATAGCAGAAGACACTTGCCCAAGATGCCACGCAGTGGGACTGAACCCGGAACCATGTGGTTGGTTAGCAAGCCACTTACCACACAGCCACTCCTGTGCCTGTTTAATTTGTACTTTATTATTCAAGGAGGAACACCATTGCTATTAACTTACAAACAGTATTTCTTCTGGGTCTTTATATTCTGAATTCAAATCCTGCCAAGGTTAACTTTGTCCTTGATCCATTCAGACAAATTAAAATAAAGTTTACCAGTTATGTACTGAAGTTAATGCATTGACAAATCACCTCTCATCAAAACTAGTTTTGTGCCTAAATTAGAAACTACTACTACTACTACAACAACAAGTGGAGGCACATGGCCTAGTGGTTAGAGCAGTGGACTCGCAGTTGAGGGATCGCTGGTTCGAATCTCAGACTGGGCAATGTGTGTGTTTATGCCCCACACTACTCTGGCAGAAGGTAACGGCGAACTTCTGCTGATTCTTTTGCCACAACTTTCTCTCACTCTTTCCTCCTGCATCTTGCAGCTCACCTGCAGCGGACTGGCTTCCTGTCCAGGTGGGGAACCTATACACCAAGGCAACCGAGCCTAATGAGCCAGGTGTGGCTCAAGAAGGAACAAATAACAACTACTACAACAAGTGGTTGTGGTATTAATTATTATTATTTTTTTTTACTTGTTTCAGTCATTGACTGCGGCCATGCTGGAGCACCGCCTTTAATCGAGCAACTCGACCCCGGGACTTATTCTTTTGTAAGCCCAGTACTTATTCTATTGGTCTCTTTTGCCGAACCGCTAAGTGACAGGGACATAAACACACCAGCATCGGTTGTCAAGCAATGCTACGGGGACGAACACAGACACACATATATACATATATACGACGGGCTTCTTTCAGTTTCCGTCTACCAAATCCACTCACAAGGCTTTGGTCGGCCCGAGGCTATAGTAGAAGACACGTGCCCAAGGTGCCATGCAGTGGGACTGAACCCAGAACCATGTGGCTGGTAAACAAGCTACTTACCACACAGCCACTCGTACGCCTATTATTATTATTATTATTACTTTTTTTTTCTTCTTTCAAATTTGCTTCCATTTCTTGCCGAGTGTCTTCCCGACTCCTAGGGCAAAGAAACTCATAGTATATATTGGTAGGCCATTAAACCAAACTCAGTAGTTCGTTCATTTTTTTTTTTTTTTTTTTTTAAAGTTAAATTAAAATACATGAGCAGCAACAGTTCTCACATCGACAATGCTCTTCTCAATACGTGTGATGTACCAGTTAAGACAATCTTTTGCACTTCTTGCAGATTATTATTATTATTATTATTATTATTATTATTATTATTATTATTATTATCGTCATCATCATTATCAAGGCAGTGAGTTGGCAGAATTGTTAGCACACTGGACAAAATGCTTCATTTCATGTGTCTTTTATTTTGAGTTCAAATTTCTGCCTTTCATCCTTTCAGGGTTGACAGATTATGTACCATTTGAGTACCAGGTTCAACGTAAATGATTTAACCCCTCCCCAAACATTTCAGGGTTTGTGCCTTTAGTAGAAAGGATTATTATTATTACTATTATTATCATTATTATTATTATTATTATTATTGTTATGATAATTATTATTATTATTATTATTACTATTATTATCATTATTATTATTATTATATTATTATTATTATTATTATTAGTAGTAGTAGTAGTAGTAGTAGTAGTAGTATCCCCTGCTGTTTTTGGTATTTGTGGCAAAGTCCTTCAACAAGTCACTCCACCCTACATACCTGCTACCCGTGGCCTTTGTACACCGTTCACGGCGGAACCACTAATGTTCTAGATTATTCCACGAGTCGAGTCGTTGCTATAAAACTGTAATTATTGTCTTGCTCTTTGTTATCAATTTGGTGATAACAAAACTTTGTGATGGTGTGTAGAATAGCAACGGTGGAACTTTTGCATTGGTTAATAGTGTGAGCAAGGTATATATATATATATATATATATTGGCCTGCTCGCTTAGCCAGCGGGGTGGCGTCGTTTGAAGGCTAAAACAATGCGAACGCATTGTGACCAGCGATGTGTAGCAACATCTGATGGTCTGGTCAGTCACGTGATCATGTGATATATATATATTTATATAAGCACAGGTGTGGCTGTGTGGTAAGAAGTTTGCTTCCTAATCACCTGGTTTGGGGTTCAGTCCCATTGTTTGGCACCTTGGGTATATATCTTCTACTATAGCCTCATGCCAACCAAAGCCTTGTGAGTGGATTCGTGTATGCATGTATGTGTGTGTGTGGCAGAGTCGTTAGCACGCCGGGTGAAATGCTTAGCGGTATTTTGTCTGCCGCTACGTCCTGAGTTCAAATTCCGCCGAGGTCGACTTTGCCTTTCATCCTTTCGGGGTCGATAAATTAAGTACCAGTTGCATACTGGGGTCGATATAATCGACTTAATCCGTTTGTCTGTCCTTGTTTGTCCCCTCTGTGTTTAGCCCCTTGTGGGTAGTAAAGAGTTTGTATCAGTGTGTGTTTGTGCATGTATGTCTAGGTGAGTGTGTGTGTGTAATCAATATATATATATGGTGTAAAGTGTATATGGTATAGGGTTGTTATTCTTGTTGTTTATTCTTGTTGTTTAACCACTGATCAGCCTTGTCCAAACAGGCATATGATCAGAAGCATTCCAGATATGACAATCCCATCTTATTTCTACATGCATAGAACCCAGAACCTCAACATCCGATACCTCCTTTTTTAAGATAATGATTTGTGTGATTTCAGGAAGATTTGGTTGCTATTTTTAGCAAGTTTGAACGACCACATAAAGGTCCCATAAGTAGCTCAATGGCATATGGCATAAAATGTACGTGACATGAACAGTATGTAGTGTGTGTATGTCTGTGTATTTGTGTGTGTGTGTATTTGTATATACGTGTGTATATTTGTGTGTGGTGTGTACAAGGGAGTGCTGTAAAGTTCTTGGCTTTGGGTAAAATAAAATACAGGAGGATCAGTTCATTGTGGTGTTACTCAACATATTCCCCTCTCTCAGATTCACACACTTATTGCAGTGGCCCTTCAGGTTTTCTAAACCCTGTAAAAAAACTCGGAAGGTTAGGCCTCCAACCAGGCCTTTTGTGATACCCTTTAAGCCAGGAACTTTTCAGCACTCCCTAGCAGTATACGTTGTTGTATGCACACACATATACACCCATCACACACACCCTCAAACCTATATACATACCCCTTTGAACACCATCTGCAACCCCCACCTCACTCTACACTTAACACCCCCAACACCCCAACCCCAACACCCCACCCCCAATACCTTCCTCCACCTCATATGTAATTATTTTTATCTCTGTTTTCTTACAAGAAAGAATATATCGTTAAAAGCTTTCTCATTATCAGAACCTGACGGCTGGTTGCTTCAACAATAAGGAAGTGTTTTCTGTTATCAAATCATCAATCAAATATTGTTTAATTAAGTTAATTGGTTAATCAGTCCGAGATAATCACCGTTTTTGAATAATGTTATGATTGTAATAGTTACTTCAGGCTTAAGTACAAGATTTATATATCGTGAGCAAAGGGAAGAGGTACACAAGTGACCAACACGTATTACTGGTATTTATCTATGATAAGGCGGCGAGCTGGCAGAAACGTTAGCACGCTGGGCGAAATGCTTGACAGTATTTCGTCTGCTGCTACGTTGTGAGTTCAAATTCCGCCGAGGTCGACTTTGCCTTTCATCCTTTCAGGGTCAATAAATTACCTACCAGTTGCATACTGGGGTCGATATAATTGACTTAATCCATTTGTCTGTCCTTGTTTGTCCCCTCTGTGTTTAGCCCCTTGTGGGTAGTAAAGAAATAGGTATTTCGTCTGCCGTTACATTCTGAGTTCAAATTCTGCCGAGTTCGATTTTGCCTTTCATCCTTTCGGGGTCGATAAATTAAGTACCAGTTACGCACTGGGGCCGAGGTAATCGATTTAATCTGTTTGTCTATCCTTGTTTGTCCACTCTATGTTTAGCCCCTTGTGGGTAGTAAAGAAATGGGTATTTATCTCGGATTGAAAGATGACACCTACACACCTAAACTCACCTACACAAACACACACAAACTCCATTACACAACCTCATCAGTGACGCAGTGGATTGTTGGGATGTTTTACTAAACCTTGATGCCCAGATTTTCACTGTGGAGTAAGACGGGTAGCCATCCTCCAAGATTTCTTTCGTGTGGCCAGGGATTTCTACTGCTTCTCTTTGCCTTGCAAAAAGAGAAACTTCATGATTGCCCATGCTTCAATTTTACCTAAATCCACCGCAGGAGTTACCATCATGTAGTAAATATGCAGAAAAAAAGAAAGATATATTGTATACCATCATAATTTTTTACATATCTTCTAAATAAATGTCTTGCCTCCCCTGTAAAGGTAACAGTTCTACCCTTTCATGACACCCTTAACCCTTTCGTTACCATATTTATTTTGAGATGCTCTGTGTTTCTTTCAATTACTTCAAATATAATGAAGAATTTAGTAAAATAACTTAGTTATTATTAAGCTAGTGTTAGCAACATTAATTGTGACTAAAGTTTGGTGGAAGATTTTAATTTAGGATTTTTGAAAACAAGACTTTTGTACTACAGAACCAGAGCCGGTTTCAGCCGGGTTGGTAACGAAAGGGTTAAAAACCAGGACCTTTTCAGCAGCCTTTGTAGTTGGTTTTGCTTTTATTGCTTTTGCTGCTGCTGCTGTTGTTGTTGTTGTTGTTAAGCAAGAAGACGGGTACGGGTGATTAGGTGATGGTCTAGGGCTTAGGGGCAGGAGACCCCAGACCTTGGGAAAAAACAACAACTTTGCTTGTCTTGTAGTCGAGGGCTCTTCGTTGACATTTTGTCTGATTTGGCTTTGTTGAAATTTTGCTTATTCTGGTTAACAAATTGCCTTTCGTCCTTTCGAGATCAATAAATTAGGTACCAGTTGAGCACTGGGATTGATTCAGTTGATTTGGCCCCTCTCCCAAAAAGCTGCTGGCCTTGTGCCAAAATTTGAAATCAGTATTTCTCTGGAAAGTGACCCAAGATTCGTCCTACCTGAACATCTATTGACCAACTGGTCGAAGGCTCTTTACAGAAGAACAACCTACCAAATGCAGGAGAGGAAATTCTGGAGACAAGCCGTTGATATTGTCCATCTATGAACAACGCAGTGGGTAGGTAGGCAATAGTTCTCTCTCTCTCTCTCATACTCTCTCATACTCTCTCTTGTACTCTCTCTCTCTCATACTCTCTCTCTCTCTCTCTTGTACTCTTTCCCTCTCATACTCTCTCTTTCTCTCTCTCTCTCATATACTCTCTCTCTCTCTCATACTCTCCCTCTCTTTCTCTCTCTCGTACTCTCTCTCTCTCTCATACTCTCTCTCCTCTCTCTCATACTCTCTCTCTCTCTTTCTCCCTCTCTCTCTCATACTCTCTCTCATGCTCTCTCTCTCTCTCTCTCTCTCTCTCTCTCTCTCTCTCTCTCTCTCTGAGCATACTTCTCTTCATATGTGTATGAGGAGAAGGTAAGTGTTCTTGTCAATTGTATTCACTTAACAAACCATAACATCACTCTCTGTCTGTCTGTATGTCCACATTTCTGAACATGCATTTGTACTTTTGTTTCCAGAACCAAAAAGTACCACCACTAAAAATATCAGTACCAAAAAAAAAAAAAAAAAAAGGGTTCAAGTCCGGTCAGCCTGCCCCAAATTGCCAGCGTCCAAACAGCTGCACCCAATCATTTCATTCTTCATTGCACCTTGAATCCCTCAAAAATAGTTTCTTCAAAATTTCACCCATCATCATCATCATCATCATCATCATCATCAAAAACCACCACCACCACCAGACATAGCAACACCATCTGCTGTAATAAACTTCCTTGACAACCACATCTCAACAACAACAACAACAACAACAACACTAAGTCCGGTGTATTAACTACAGCAACTGTTCCCATCACCCCAGCTATGGCTATTACTACCATGACCACCACTCCAGTATCACCACTCTATCACTTCATCACAGAAACCACTTCTATCCATGACCATCATGACCATGATGATGATCATCATCATCACCACCACTACCACCACCATCACCATCACAACAGAAATGACCACCATAGTCACTATTACTACCACCTGAACCACTACCACCACCACCACCAATACCACCACAACAGCAATGACCACCATAGTCACTATTACTACCACCTGAACCACCATTACCACCACCACCACCACCACCATTACCACCACCACCAATACCACCACCACCACCACCACTACTACTCACCACTCCTCACCACGCCCACTCCCACGCCCACTACCATCATCACCACCAGCACTACTACCACCTCAACTACCACTACCACCACCCACACTACAATTACTGGCACCACCACCACACCACCACCACCATCACCGTCGCTACCACCACAACCACTGAAGCCTCCACCGCCATAACAACAACTTGAAATGGTTTGCCTTTTTCTTCTCTCTTTACTCTGACAACAAACGAATGTCAATTAGTACCGTTGGCGCTATTAACAAGACTGACCTTAAATCTTCTCTGAGAGCAACAACAACTGACAACCGCACTGGTTTCATTCGTTGGGCTTTGCCACTTTGGATGACTGAACTTAGGAGGATGGAGTGAAGTGCTGGTAATGACTAGCCACCCAGGTATACAGCAGGGTTAGCAATCACCCACGGAGGAAACCAACAGAGTCGTTAGCGAGCATTGACAAAATAATGTCTCTGTCGGCAAATTAATAAGGAGTTACCCACCGGCTGTCCACCCTCAAATTTAATGAAGATTAGTAAAGTTAATGAAAGATGGCTTGAGAGACACAACAGGGTCAGGATTTACCTATACTATACTGTCTGTTCTCTACCTGTAATGGAACATGGAAAATCAAGGTGAACTTGACCTCAAAACCCTGGCTTAATATGTGAGTGACATCTGATTTAGTTCCTTATTTTTTATTCCCTGTTGTTGTATATTTATATATTTTGGAACTAGTTCTTGAAGTACATATAGAGCTGTTAACCCATTAAGTCCCATTGTCCTATAAATAGGACACTAAATGTAAACATTAAATAAGCTAATCACATTGTCTCGGTGTCCTATTTATAGGACACTGAGTATTTCCATTTCTACGTGAAGTAAAGGAGTTTTAATAATTATTTTTTCATTTTCCAATCATCCATAAAAATTTTCAATCATCCATAAAAATTTAAAAGTAATATTCAGAAATTTAAGTACTCTGGGACTTAATGGGTTAATAATCTTTTCTATTATAGGTACAAGGCTGGAAATTTAATGGGAGGAAGCTAGTCAAATACATTGATCCCAGTACTCAGCTGGTATTTATTCTATTGACCCTGAAAGGATGAAAGTTGACCTCGGCAGAATTTGAACTCAGAACATAAAGACAGGCAAAATACCACTTACTATTTTGCCAAGCATATTAATCCAGAGAACTGTACCAGGTTGCAGTCTTGATTTGACTGCAGTTTCTATACCTGGAGGCCCTTCATAATGCCAATCACTCCAAGAGTGTAGTGGGTGCCTTTTATGTGTCACTGGCATGGGTGCATTTTACATGCTGCTGGCACAGGTGTCTTTTATGTGTCACTGCCATGGGTGCCTATCACATGTCACTGGCTCTGGACACAACTACGGTTTCGCTTGGTTTGATGTGTCTTCTCAAGCACACCAAATTACCAAAGATCTCAATCACTTGTCATTATTTCCATGAGACTCAACATCCGAAGATCATGTTTCACCACCTCATCCCATGTCTTCCTGGGTTGTCCTCATCCACAGCTTCCCTCCACAGTTAGAGATCAGCACTTCTTAACACATCACATGATCATAGCCCTGTACTCTCTCTTGCACACCACATCTAATGCTTCTTGCACCCAATTTTTCTCTCAAGATCCTAACACTGTTGTACTTGTACACTGACATTGCACATCCAGCGAAAAATTAATCATGTTACCTTGTGGCTTTGAGATTTCAATTATGTGATTGTATATTTTTAGAATGGCATTGTAGGATAGGTGTGAGATGCCAGATCTAGCCAATTTGAACACAAAACATGCAGAATATTTTAGCCAGATATAACCACTTTAGGCAGCAAGCTGGCAGAAATGTTAGCGCGCCAGGCAAAATGCTTAGTGGTAATTCGTCTGCTGTAATGTTCTGAGTTCAAATTCCACCGAGGTCGACTTTACCTTTCATCCTTTCGGGGTCGATAAATAAAGTACCAGTTATGCACTGGGATTGATGTAATCGACTTAATCCCTTTGTCTGTCCTTGTTTGCCCCCTCTATGTTTAGCCCCTTGTGGGCAATAAACGAATACGATATAACCAGTTTAAATGCCCAAGTTGCTGACAAGATTGAAAAAAATCACCTGACATTATCAGTTTGACATTGTGATGCCAACTTTGTGTGTGTGAAGGAAGTCTGTTACTAATTATATGTATATGTATGTATATGTATGTATATACATGTGTGTATGCATGTACATATCCGGCTGAGCACTGAAGCTGATGTAATTGACTTGCCACTCCCCTAAAATTGTTAGTTTTGAATCAAAATTTGAAACTATTATCATAAAGCAGTGTTTTTTTTTTTTTGTTGCCTTTCGTACTATCAGAGTTGGTAAAGTAAACTACCAGTTAAGTATTGTGAGTCAATGTAATCAACTGTTAGCCTTATAGCTAAATATTTAAAAAATCCATTATTATTATTTATTATTATTATTATTA
This sequence comes from Octopus sinensis, assembly GCF_006345805.1. NCBI lineage: Eukaryota > Metazoa > Mollusca > Cephalopoda > Octopoda > Octopodidae > Octopus > Octopus sinensis. The sequence continues at coordinate 11,460,909 of NC_043019.1, read as the reverse complement.
TTATTATTATTATTATTATTATGACCTCCACCTTAGTGGAGGCAGCGGTATTATTGTTTTCAGTCGTGTTTCTTTCTTTGATTGTTTGTCTGTCCATGGACAAGATATCTCAAGAACCAATGGATGAATTCTGATGAAACTTCCAGGAATATTTGGCCTCATGATTGGCACAATCTGATTAAATTTGGGGATAGCAAACGTTTCTGCCAACTTGCCATTTTTTCATTAGCTTGACATGTCTTATCAAGTGTCACAAATTTCCACATCTCCCAGTCCCTCGTTATTTTCCTCAGTGAGTTCAAATTCTGTTGAGGTCAACTTTGCTTTTCATCCTTTCAGGATCAATAAAATAAGTACCAGCTGAGTACTGGGGGGGGGGTCTTTGTAATTGACTTATCCCATCCCCAAAAATTGCTAGCATTGTGCCAAAATTTAGAACCAATATTCTGGAATTATTTAAATTTGTTTTTAAAAGATGTTTTATTTTGACTTACACAAAGAATTTTACTGTTTCTTTCTTTAAACAGTTCCTTTGCTCTCTTCCTCATGAAGTTGTAATAATGTCAGCTACCAAAGAAAATGGTCGTGAAGAAAATGAAGAACCACGAAAAAAGGAAAAGAGAAAACCCATCCTCATATCACTGGCTCTGTTCTAGTTAAAAAAAAAAATTGTAAAAAAAAATGTTGATTAATTAAAACGTGAATTGGTTTTTATAGAGAATATTGAACTGGCTTTTCATTATTTGTCCTTCAAATAACAACTGAGGAATCACTTACAGAATCTGGGAAAATATCAGAAAAGCCAAAGTTGAAGAGAAAATATTTACGCTATCATTAAGATATTTGTATATCATTTTGTATAAACAAAACAACTTGATATTGTAACTAGACAAATATCTGTTGTTTTTTTTTTTATGACCTTCTAGTTACACCAGAACACATTTAAATATCTGTGCATGTGTATGTGTATATGTGTGTATGTGTGTGTGTGTATATATATACCATGGAGAGAATTGTCAGTAAATTCATGTAACGACCTTCATAATTTATATGTAATTTTCCACATAACACTATATCTATCAATCTGTCTGTCTGTCTATTTATCTAGTTGTCTATTTATTCATCTCTCCATCAATCCAAATCTACTACTTCACACCCATGTAATACATAGAGTACAACTTTGCCTCTCTGTCTCTCTCTCTCTCTCTCTCTCTCTGTATATATATTTACTTACTTTATTCTATGTATTAAGCAATCTCCCATTTGTAAACACACACACACACACATATGTATTATACACACATACACACTCTCTCACACACACATACACACATATAATAAAGTTTAGAGATGTTAACCTCTCTAAACTTAATTTATTACATTGTCTACATTTTCTTATATATAGTATATCTCTGCATATTTCTCTGTATATAACACAGTATATATATTTTATTCCTCTATATTTCACAATACATAACACTATATAGATATATATATATATATGAAATAATAATAATGATAATAATAATAATAATAATATGAGGGAATATTATTCCAAACTTACAGGGAAAAATCCAATCAATACTAAATCAAATTTCACAACATATAATATATGTATATAAATTAGAAAAAAACCACCTTAACACCAGCAACATAAAAGATTTTATATAAATCAAACATTTTTAAAAATAAAAATATAAAAGAAAAGACTTAATCAGTAATGGAACACAAGAAGATCATTAAAACAAACCAAAACCCAAACCATAGACTATTCTACACCAAAGTTTTCCCAGCATCCAAAAAATGGTGGCACCAGTTAACAAGAAATACAAACCAAAGAAAGCCGACTCTCATCAATATCTCGGAATCATCTAGAAATGTCTGGCAAATTCTCTTCTTTGTGATGGCAATTAAACTCAGTTCAGCCAATCCGTTTCCAATCTCTGATTCTTCAGTGCCGAACGTGGATTTTAGTTACATTTCACCGAGTTCTTTAACTTTACCAAACCAAACGTTATGGCTTGGTTTCCTGCCAGCCATGCTTCTTGGAGGCGGTGGCAAGAGGTCAGCCGGTGCACTGACCACAGCCATTGAAGATGTGAACCAAAGGAAAGAATTCGTCAGGAATGGTATAAAGCTTGGTTTCTGTTACTATGATGCCAAAGGAAATTCTTTGGCTGCCTTGAAAGCCATGACAGAATTATACATGAAGGGTGTGTCTGCTTTCATTGGACCAGAAGGTACTTGTAACTATGAAGCTGCCCTAGCAACAGCCTGGAATATTCCATTGATTTCCTATGTAAGTAGATATTTCAATTTTGTTTACAGAAGATTAAAGTCGCAGATTGAAGGGTGATTGAGTTAGTGGGGTGTTGGTTACTGAACCATCTAGGTAGTGGGACAGACGAACTGAGGTTAGGAGAGATAAACTGAAGTATCAAGCAGTGGACAGACAAGGTGACGCTTAGGACAGGCCAGCTGTCGTACAGGGCAATAAGCTTAGGTGTTAGCCAACAGACTGAGGTGTCCGACAACAAGTTTAGATGGTGGATACTCAAACTGAGGTGTTAGACAACAAACTGCAGTATAGGACAAGTTTAGGTGTGGACAACAAACTTAGGTGTGGACAGACAAGGTGAGGCTTAAGACAGGCAAGATGTTGTACAGGACAATAAGCTTAGGTGTTAACCAACAGACTGAGGTGTCAGATAACAAGTTTAGATGGTGGATACTCAAACCGAGGTGTTAGTCAACAAACTGCAGTATAGGACAGGTTTAGGTGTGGACAACAAGTTTAGGCATTTGATACACAAACTGAGAGGCTGGATAACAAACTGAGACATAGGACAACAAACTAAGGTTTCAGGTAGATAACTGGCTGAACTGTCAAACAGACAACAAGCTGAGGAACCAGTGAAACATCTGGGATATTTATGAAATTGCCGAGGTACAGGCCAAGTGGCTAAAATATCATTGAAACAGATAAGGTACCCAGCACACAGCTGATGTATTTAGGGAAATAGCTGAGATGTTGGAGAAACAGATTGTTAAAGTGTTGGATAAACAACTGCTGGAGTGTTGGGCAAACAGCTGGAGTGTTGAACAAATAGTTGAGGTGTCGGACAATCGAAGGTTGTTGGATAGATATCTGGGTTATTGGACAGACAGTTGGGGTGTTGGAGAAACAATTAGCTGTGATAGATAAACAGCTGGGATGTTGGACAGACAGCTGAGGTGTTTGAAAAAAACAGCTCAAGTGTTGAACATACAGTTCAGATGCTTGATAAGCAGCTGGGGTACTTAAGAAACAAATTGTTGAGGAGTTGGATAAACAACCAGCCAGTGTTGGAGACACACACTGCTGCTAGAACTACCAGCTAATTATCCTTTGCTCTCATTAATTTACAGATATAAATTAAAATTATTAGATGCTATTCCAGCAGGACAATCAAACAATATCTATTACTAGCACTGTGACCCAACAACGCCGGGTCATAGTGCTAGTGCATGCATATACAGCTGTGTGCATGCGCACATACACGCGAGTACTGTCCAAATCTCTGATCAATCACATACAGCTAGCTGGCATTCAATTGGCGTATCAAGTTTCAGGCATTTTGATTGGGTTTTGGATAGAAAATTCACAAAAAAGTCACTTATATTGATTTTTTAATGGTTTTGCGAGGTGATTGGGGAAATGTAAAGATTGCACGACCACCCTTGAACGGTTTTAAATGACCGTAGAAAGTGCAAGCCCTCTAACTAAAAAATTGTGGATTTGTATAAAGGACACACACGCAGACAGACATTTTGCCATTTATATATATATCGAAATTTTGCTTAATTGGGGGTGAAATTTGAAAAACTGTACCTGGCACGACCCGATGTATTCTACTCTTAAAAATGCTAGGTAAATTGTAATTGAAGAAATCCTATATTGTAGATTTCTATAAGAGACAAAGGGAGGCAGATAAAATCTGCCTTTTATAATAAGAGATATATCTAGAGATTTCTCATATTCATGTGTCTTCCATTGCAGAAATGTTCCGAAGAGGTTCAAATGAAACAGAACCATTTGCTCACATTTGCCAGAACTCAACCATCAACGTCCAAAGTAAGTGAATCGATTATCGCACTTCTGCAACATTATCAATGGTTTCAGTTTGTTATTGTGGTCGGTAGTCGTCCGATCTGGCAGGAGACGGCTGACGCTCTCACTAAACTGGCGGCCAAAAACAACTTCACGGTTCGGGATGTTGTACACTTTGATGAACCCTACATAAGTGGTGGTGGTGTCCGTAAGATCGTCATGGAAACCTATGAAAATACTCACAGTAAGAAAGACTCACTATTATCTGTGTTTTTTTGGTTTTTGTTCATTTTTCCCCCCTGAATACATCATCATCATCATCGTTTAACATCCGTTTTCCATGCTAGCATGGGTTGGAAGGTTCGACCGGGGTCTGGGAAGCCAGGAGGCTGCACCAGGCTCCAGTCTGATCTGGCAGAGTTTCTACTGCTGGATGCCCTTCCTAACGCCAACCACTCCATGAGTGTAGTGGATGCCTTTTATGTGCCACCGGCACAGGTGCCAGGTGAGGCTAGCAACAGCCACGATTGGTTGGTGCTTTTTACGTGTCACCAGCACGGAAGCCAGTCAAGGCGGCGCTGGCATCGGCCACATTCTGATGGTGCTTTTTACGTGCCACCGGTACAGGTATCACTACTACAATTTCAATTTGATTTTTTGATGTTGAATGGAAATTGTAGTTGTGATACCTGTGCCAGTGGTACGTAAAATGCACCATCGGAATGTGCCACTGGATGATTATTTTTTCTTTTATTTGCTGTGTCTGGAGAAAGAGGCAGCGTCTATGGCACTTTGCATGTCCTTCAAGAAATGGTAAAGTTGGACAATTGAACATTAAAATGACAATAAAATGATATACAACAGAACTATATCAATCAATTCTTTTCCTATATTGATTAAGCTAATTAGTAAAAGCCATTTTTGTCTAAATATACATTATTTACATTCGACGGATATTTGTCTTCATCTTGTTTGTTGTTAACACGTTTCTGCTGATATACCCTCCAGCCTTCTTCAGGTGTCTTGGGGAAAATTTTGAACCTGGGTTCTCATTCCTAAGGTATTTTTTGTTGTTGTTGTTGTTATCATCATTATTATTATCATTTTTATTGTTATTGTTCAGGTCACTGCTTGGAATCGAACTCAGAATCTTGGGGTTAGTAGCCCGTGCTCTTAACCACTATGCCATATGCCCGTGGCCATATGGCATAGTGGTGTAGTGGTTAAGCATAGTGGTTAAGAGCACGGGCTACTAACCCCAAGATTCTGAGTTTGATTCCAAGCAGTGACCTGAACAACAACAACAACAACAACAACAATAATAATAATAATAATAATAATAACATTGAAAAATACCTTAGGAATGAGAACCCAGGTTCGAAATTTCCCCAAGACACCTGAAGAAGGCTGGAGGGTATATCGGCCAAAACGTTGTGTCAACAACAAATGAGATGAGGACAAATATCTGTCAAATGTAAATAATGTAAATAATGTAAATAATTCCTCATCTCTTAATTATAGAACTGTTTTGTCTAAATATATTTTTAATTAATTACCCACCTTAATGTTGTGCTGCCAGTTTATATATTTTTAGGTGACCATCATGCTCTTACTGAATTCGTGCGGACCCTGAAGTCTATGGGTCTGACAGACAGTGGGGACTATGTCACCATAGGGGTCAATGATCAACCTGATGACCCCACAAAAAGAATAAAGTATTTCATTTTTGGTAAGTTGTTGATGTTGTTGTTGTTGTTGTTTTTTTAGCCCTAGGTCAGTCCTGCTCAGGCAGATCTTCAGTCAATGATGTCCCATACATGATCATGCTAAGTATTTAGTTGTAGTGGTAGTAGTAGTAATTAGCAGTGGTGGTGGTAGTATTTGTAGTTAGTAGTAGTGATGGTGGTGGTAGTAATATTAGTCAGTGGTGGTAATAATAGCAGCAGTAGTAGTAGTAGCTGTGGCGATAGTAATAGGTAGTAGTAGTAGCAGTAGTTGTCTGTGGTGGTAGTAGTAGTAGTAGTAGTGGTGGTGGTGGTGGTGGTGGTTGTAGTTGCTGTGTCCCCAGGTGCCTCCTCCATAGAGTCCCATAAGAAGCCATTACACATTTCAGCTAGAATCCCAAGCGTGACTAACTGAGACTATGGTATGATCCAGCCATCTCATCCTTGGTCTACCCTTAGGTCCCCTGCCAGTTGGTGTGGCTTGAAGAATCAGTTTTAGTATTCTTTCCTCTAACATACTAATCATGTGTCCATAGTACTGGGGCTGTGACTCCTTAGTGTGGAGATGTAGTGACTCTGCCTGGAGAGACTCTCTGATCTCTGAGTTACACACCTGTCAAGTATGTTGCTCTAGAAATCTTTCAGAGGAACCCCACTTTGGCCATTTGTCCCTAGCCAGCATTTGGTCCCTAGCCAGCATTCAAGATGAGGATATGAACTAGATTGACCTGTGCTGCTGGTGTGGAAGTGGTATCCAGACTAGTGAATGTGGGAGTGGTCAGCTGGTAAGGCGGCGAGCTGGCAGAAACGTTAGCACACCGGTCGAAATGCTTAGCGGTATTTCGTCTGCCGTTACGTTCTGAGTTCAAATTCCGCCAAGATCGACTTTGCCTTTCATTCTTTCGGGGTCGACAAATTAAGTACCAGTTACACACTGGGGTCGATTTAATCGACTTAATACCTATGTCTATCCTTGTTTGTCCCCTCTGTGTTTAGCCCCTTGTGGGTAATAAAGAAATAGGTATTTCGTCTGCCGTTACATTCTGAGTTCAAATTCCGCCGAGGTCGACTTTGCCTTTCATCCTTTCGGGGTCGACAAATTAAGTACCAGTTACGCACTGGGGTCGATGTAATCGACTTAATACCTATGTCTGTCCTTGTTTGTCCCCTCTGTGTTTAGCCCCTTGTGGGTAATAAAGAAATAGGTATTTCGTCTGCTGTTACATTCTGAGTTCAAATTCCGCCGAGGTCGACTTTGACTTTCATCCTTTCGGGGTCGACAAATTAAGTACCAGTTGCACGCTGGGGCCGATGTAATCGACTTAATCCGTTTGTCTGTCCTTGTTTGTCCTCTCTGTGTTTAGCCCCTTGTGGGTAGTAAAGAAATAGGTATTTGCACATATTTGCCCATGGTGCTACATGGCTCATCAGAAGATGGCGTGCAGCATGCATGGAATGGGAGAATGATTAAAATATTTGTTCTGTTTTCTTTTTCTTTTTTTTTTTTTTTGCAGAACCCTTTGAGACGAAAGAATCTCTAACAATGAATGAGATAAAAGCATTTCAGTCAGTGTTGATAATGGCACCAAGAGGTCCCAGTAACCCCAACTGGGATTCATTCCTAGAAAGAACTCGCCAAAATCTTGGCAGAGAACCTTTCCACGTTCCCTCATTGCCTTTCAAAAAAAATCCCGTGAGTAAAGATTTTTTGCTGTAAAAGTTAAATGTTGTTGTTGTTATTGTTGTCGTTGTTGTTGTTGTTGCTGCTGCTGTTTTTGTTGTTGTTTAGCCCCTAGGCAAACCTTCTTTGAGTAAACCTATGATGAAAGGTGTTCTACCCTTGACCATTCTGGTGCAGACGCAGCTATATGGTCAAGAAGTCTACTTTGAAGCCATGTAGGAAGTTGGGCAACTGTTATGTGCTATAGCCCTGGGTCAACCAATGTCCTATGAGTAACTTTAGTAGAAGCACTATGGAGAAATACATCATATGTGTGTGTGAGTGTGTATGTATATATGTGTGCATGTGTGTGTGTGAAATATATATATAAACAATTGCGGAAATGCAGCACGGATTTTTGTCAGTGAACAAGTCATGGTCTCAAAGCTACAAAAATATTTTGACAAATTAAATTTAAGTGTTGAAGTGAATCTAATGTTTTTTGTGTGTTTCTTAAATGGCTTATAAACACCTTCCACACTGCAATTGTTTTCGTTCCAGCTCACGATCAAGTCACTTGTTATGCAAGTACATCTCCATAGGGGTTATATTCCATTAAATCCTATGGAGAAGGACAGTGGAAAAGGGAAGGAATCAAGCTGGATGGTCATCACGGAATTTGGCAAGAAAACTTGCAAAGCAGAGGGATAGATAGAAAACGAGCATGGAGGCCTTATGTGCCAGCTGGTACAAAGGGGATTGAAAGATAGATAGAAATCCCCTTAACCCTTTAGTTCTTAATACAGCTTTATCCAGCAAAAATATTCGATCTGTTTTATATTCAAACCAACTAAATCTGGCCTCTTTTACCTACCCTGCAATGTCATTTTAAAAATAAATAATCTCATACTCTGAATCTTAAAGCTATGAGATAATGCATAATTAATTCAGAACAATGTGAATAAGTAAGCATTACATTTGACAGAGAAATCTGAACACTACAGGGTTAATTTGGTGGTGACCCAGAATAACCACAGTCATCTATTTACCAATCTCCTTTCTCTCTTTTTTTCTTTCTCCAGATATCCATTCATGCAGCGTACCTGTATGATGCCATCCAGGTCTACAGTCGAGCCATTCTTGAATCTTTCTTGGAAGGAAGAAACATTTCTGATGGGAAACTTATTACTAGTAAAATAAGGTCCAGATCATTTGAAAGTACGTATTCCAGATTGAAAGTACAGATTCCTGGGTAGAAGAAGAATGATTCTTCAGCTTTGTAGAGGATTATAGCTAGTTGAGAGATGGATATGCTGACATAGTGATGTATGTATATGTGCACTGTCGTTACTGTCCTGTTTTTGTTACCATTTTTTACCCCTTCGCGAAAAGATCTCAGAATTTTAATTGATTTGCTTTTCGCAGGAAGGAAAGTTTTCTTGTCGAAGATACGTCTCGCTTTTATCCCTCGAAACATAGAGTGGATGAAACCATAGCGACTGAAGAAGGGGTTTTTTCTTTGTGTTAATTGTCCTGTACTCTATTTTTTTGTTGTTTAAAAAATGTCCAGTTCCTTGGGTTTGTGTCTATGTTTTCGTTTCTCATTGCGTTCGACGTCTTTTTGGTGTCCTGTACTCATATATGCGTGTATATGTACATGTAGAGGTAGGTACGTACATATATGTTTATATATATGCATATGTTTTATTTTATTTATTAATATAATATATATAATATATATATATAATATATATATATATATATATATATAAAAGGCAGGATGTGTGTGTGTGTGTGTGTGTATGGATGTAATTTAGTGTTTGCTAAATTTTCATGAGAACAATCCTTTCTTAGTAGTAAGACCATAGAGGTCAACTTCTAGCATAATGGATGTCCACTTTGTGATCATCCCTCTTATATGTATGTAATATAATTTTTCTGAATCTTCAGATTTTTCTATATGTTAGACCACTGGTTTTAAATTGATATTAATCAATTTAATATTCAATTTTTAACCCTTATCATTATATATATATATATATATATACACAGTAGGCTTCTTTCAGTTTCCATCTACCAAATTCACTCACAAGATTTTAGTCAGCCCAAGGCTATAGTAGAAGACACTTGCCCAAGGTGTTACTCAGTGGGACTGAACCCGGAACCATGTGGATGGGAAGCAAGCTTCTTACAACACACCCATGTGTCTACACCTACATATATATATATATCATCATCATCATCATCATCGTTTAACGTCCGTTCTCCATGCTAGCATGGGTTGGACGGTTCGACCGGGGATCTGGGAAGCCAGAAGGCTGCACCAGGCTCCAGTCTTATCTGGCAGTGTTTCTACAGCTGGATGCCCTTCCTAACGCCAACCACTCCGTAAGTGTAGTGGATGCTTTTTACGTGCCACCTGCACAGGTGCCAGGCGAGGCTGGCAACGGCCACGGTCGGATTGGTGTATTTTATGTGCCACCGGCACGGAAGCCAGACTAGGCGGTGCTGGCATCGGCCACGAGTCGGGTAGTGCTTTTTACGTACCACCAGACCAGGGATCCTGGCTGGTTCAATTCGATTTCGGTCTGTATATATGTTGTATTCGAATATTGCACTTTGATCAGCTTTTCAATTTATATGACCAGGTATTCAAGGTTATTCAGTGTACATTGATGAGGATGGAGATGCCAAAGGAAACTACACAGTGCTGAGTTTACAGAAAGATGTCTCCAAACCATTCCATATGTTTCTTGACCAAGTGGGAAGTTTTGAGATGACCTCGAAGGAGAGCGGAACACCTGTAATTTTTTTTACAATATTTTTTACTGTTCTTTAAACTTTTAAACGAGTGAAACTATATTTGATATTTGTAACAATGGTGTAATATTTCTAAGTATTTAGTTTAACTCTAGGATGATACTGACTTATTTTTCTCCTTCCTCTGAGTGACATCTTGTGACTCTATATCTCATTTTTTAACTCCTTTTCATATCTTCCTTCAACGTTTACCCACCACTTTGACACAATATCCATCCCTACATACCTCTAATATCAATCTCTATCACTGTGCATCTCTCTCTCCCTCTCTCCATTTCCTCTTTCTCCCCTCCCACACAGCACATCCTCTGAGTGACATCTTATGACCGTCTCATCTGAAACTCTTTTCCATATCTGTCTTCAGTGTTTAACCCCACTTTGTCACTCACAGTATCCACCCTTACATATCTCTAACATCCATCTCTATCATCTCTCTCACTCTCCCTCCCTCCCTCCCTCCCTCCTCCTATTTTCTCATATATTTAGTTTTATTATATTATTATTCAGCGGTGGTGCCCCAGCATGGCTGCAGCCTTGGGGCTAAAACATTTTTAAGGATTTTAAGGATTTACTACTCTGCATCTTTTGTGTACTCCCAATTATCACCTTCTTGAGCCACTCCTGTTTCTCTCACCTTCACCTCCCATCAGACCACTGCTTACTGTCAGCCATATTTCCACTCTTGTTCAATCTTCACTACATTCAACTCTAACCCCCTAGCCCCAATACTAACCACCTATAGCTCTCCTCTCTCACTCTGCCCAACAACCAGTGTTGGTCTGTTTACACACCTGGCCTAAACATTCTGTTTGTATTATGTTCAAACTGGCCAGATCCAACCTCTCACACCTGGCCTAAACATTCTGTTTGTATTATGTTCAAACTGGCCAGATCCAACCTCTCACACCTACCATATAATGTCATTGAAATCAAACTCGCTGACTGGCATCCGTTGCTAGTGAAACACTAAGAGTACCATGTGAGTGAGATCGTTGCCAGAGCAACAAGCTGGCCTTCGTGCCGATGGCATGTTAAACACACCATTCGAGCTGGTGGCACGTGAAATATTCGAGCGAGGTTGTTGCCAGTGCCGCTGGACTGGCTCCTGTGCAGGTGGCACGTAAATAACACCATTTGAGTGTGGCTATTGCCAGTACCACGTGACTGGACCTCGTGCCGGTGGCACGTAAAAGCACCCACTACACTCTTGGAGTGGTTGGCGTTAGGAAGGGCATCCAGCTGTAGAAACTCTGCCAGATCAGATTGGAGTCAGGTTCGCCAGACCTCAGTCACATCGTCCAACCCATGCTAGCATGGAAAGCGGATGTTAAATGATGATGATGATGATATCAAAATCTTGAAACTATGAGATAATGCAGGATTATCTGAATGCTAAAGGGTTAAGACAGCAAAGTGAACCTTAAAAAGGTTATAAATAGGAAAGGGCACACTTCAAGATTAGTATTTGTGAATTTTCAACAACATGGAATCTTTGAAGGATGTGGTGTCCCGATAGATAGCAACAAGCAAGGGTAGTTTATTCCACACTTTGACAATTCTCTGTATAAACATAGTACAGTACTTCCATTCCATAAATTAGGGAGTCATTGGAACCTTAATGGAGATGTATTTTTATCTTCGTGTTTTTTCATTCTTCAGAAATATCGTCCACTTCGTGACATCTGGTGGGTGAAAGGCAAGAAACCTACTGGAGAACCTGAATGTGGTTTTGATGGCATCAAGTGTATTGCCAAAATAGGTAGGTAGAACATCCTTTGTTTTGTAATTCCCAAGTCAACCCCCAGGATGAAGGTATTTCAGCCCCAAAACAAACTGGTGGCTTATTATTTTCAGCCATAATATTCCAGTGTTGGTTGGAGTCATCAACTCAGTAGTTGAAGATGATGATGATGATGATGATGATGGGAGAAAAAGATTACTTATTAAAATCATCATCATCATCATCATTAAATACATACCTTTATACGTATACACACATATATACATATTTCTTTACTACCCACAAGAGGCTAAACACAGAAAGGACAGACAAAGGATTAAGTCGATTACATTGACCCCAGTGCGTAACTGGTACTTAATTGCACTGTACTGGTGGAACCCTAAGGTTCCGCAGAACCCTGGTTGAAAACCACTGTTCTAGAGAATGTTTAAGAAACCATAAGAAAATTATATATTTGTTTTAAAATTTGAGATTACATAGAAAGTATTTTGCATAGGATATTATTATTATTATTTTCAATTTAAAAAATTTTTTTTCTAGACTGGTTAGTCGTCGTTGTCTGCAGTGTTGTGACCACATTAGTTTTCATGATTGGAATTCTAGCCGTCAGGTAAACCAATAAATTTTCAATTTGAAACTGTTTTCAATAAAGTTCAACTCTTCAGCATTCAGATTTCTCTGTCAAATGTAATGCTTATTTATTCACATTGTTTTGAATTAATCATGTATTATCTCATAGCTTTGAAATTTTTGATGATGTGATTATTTATTTTTAAAATGACATTGTAGGGTAGGTGTGAGAGGGCAGATCTAGTCACTTTGAATATAAACAGGCAGAATATTTAGGCTATAGAGGGCCAGTTTAAATGCTTCCAATGGTTTGAAATCAATATAATGTGATATGATAGAATATAATATATTATAATGTAATATTATGTGATGATAATATAGTGTGGATTACCAACCATATGACTCTAGGTTCAATCCCACTGTGTGGCACCTTGGGCAAATGTCATCTGCTATAGCCTTGGGCCGACCAAGCCTTGTGAGTAAATTTGGTAAATGGAAACTGAGATAAGCCCATTGTGTGTGTATGTGTGTCTTTGTGTCTGTATTTGTTCCCCACCACCGCTTGACAACCAGTGTTGGTGTGTTTTATGTCCCTGTCAGAAGTGGTTCAGCAAAAAGAGATTGGTAGAATAAGTACCAGGCTTAAAAAAAGTTATAAATAAGTACTGGAGTTGATTCATTCGACTAAAAATTCAAGGTAGTGCCCCAGCATGGCCTCAGTCTAATGGCTGAAGCAAGTAAAAGAGATAAAAAAGATAATATAATATAATATATCATCATCATCATCATCATCGTTTAACGTCCACTTTCCATATAATATAATATGATATGATATATGATATGATATGATATGATATATCATATGATATGATATGATATATCATATGATATGATATGACATGATATATCATATGATATGATATATCATATGATATATATGATATGATATGATATATGATATGATATAACATGATATGATATATGATATGATATATGATATGATACAATAAGATACGATATGATTTGATTTGATTTAGAACAGTCAATTAATGATGTGAGATGATATAAACTTGCAAATACAGAATTTTTGATGTATGTCATTGGTTTTTCTGTCTTTTCCAGACATTATTCATATGAAAAAAAACTCGAACGACTCTTGTGGAAGATTAACTTCAAGGATATAGTCTTCCTGACATCTCCTGATGATGTTATGGAATTACCAAACAAGTCATCGGTAAGTTCTTTGGTGTCTTACTAAAAATGTATGCCATCTCCTTCACTGTTATGTTGTCAAGGCAAGATAGGTGTCACCACTGAGTTATTTATTTAGTAGCTGAGTTTGCAGGATGGGACAGTATATCTAGATGAAGCAGATAATGAAATAATTACTGGTGGCTAAAATATATTTAGGATCTTTGTAATGAGAAAAAAATAAATTAAATACTTATATCCTGGTCATGAATGCTTTTTTCTACTCTAGGCACAAGGCCTGAATTTTTTAGGGAGGGGCCAGTCGATTAGCTCGACCCCAGTATGCAACTGGTACTTAATTTATTGACCCTGAAAGGATGAAAGGCAAAGTCGAACTTGACGGAATTTGCACTCAGAACGTAAAGACAGATGAAATACTGCTAAGCATTTCGCCTGGTGTGCTAACGTTTCTGCCAGCTTGCCGCCTTTCAGGTCATGAATTTTGGGGATTGTCTGAAAGAATACAGTCACAAATACAGCGTGCCCCAGAATTAACAATCTATTTCAGTGAAATTGGATAATTTTGTGGGTGCTTTTTACATGCCACCGGCACAGGTGCCAGGCGAGGCTGGCAATGGCCACGATCATTTGGTGCTTTTTATGTGCCACCGGCACGGAGGCCAGTCAAAGCGGCGCTGGCAACGGCCACGTTTGGATGGTTCTTTTACATACCACCGGCATTGGTATCACAACTACAATTTCCATTGATTTTTGATCGATATTAAATGTGTACAGAAAACTTGAATCCCTAAGCCATAGGTAATTCAATACCTTATCCACTCAGCTGTTTTGTTTCTATAATAAACACAAGTAAATATACCTTGCTATTTTTCCATGATAATTTTGGTAACAGAAATAATTTCTTGAGGAAACTTTTTGATTTACTCTTAATAGTTAGTTAGTTAGTTAATTTTTTGGCTCAAAAAGCAAAAAGCAAGGCCATGTAGGGGGACATGGAGTTATGTACAGGGTGGTGTTCATGTAAAGAGTTCAGGCCACTTGTGGTCAAGGGAGACTTTGAACCGAGTGGTCGTCGGCATCTTCACTATCTCATCCGGCAGCTTATTCCACGGATCCGCAACCCGGACGGAGAAAGCCCCTCTCCTTCGATTAAGATGAAATCGTCGCAGATAGAGCTTTTCGGAGTGACCCCGCAGCCGACGCTCTGGAGCTGGAGTGAAGAACAGCTCTTTCGAGAGGTTACACTTTCCGCTTATGATGTTGTGAGCAATAATGACTCTTAATGATGATATGTTTGTAAATATAACCCAATTGTTATTGACTTAAGTGTTTCACAGGCTCCAGTCTACAGCCATATTGACGCACCATTTATTTTGCAGTTGAAAAAATCTATGACTCGCTGGAGCTTCTTGCAGCCAAACACAAACTCCGGGGCGACCCCTTCAAATGCCAAACCATTCTACAAAGGTCAGCAGGTGTCTGTGAAATTCATTGGGAAGAAAAGTGTTGAGCTGACTCGTGCAATGAAGAGACGGATGCAACTGTTGAAAGAGATGCAACATGAAAACATCAACAGATTCATAGGGGCCTGTGTTGACCCACCAAACTGTTGCATTGTGCGACAATACTGTGCCAGGAATTTGGGGGTTTGTAATCTCTTTGGCTTCTTTCTTTCTTTCCTTCTTTCTTTCTTTCTTTCTTCCTTCCTTCCTTTCTTTCTGTCTTTCTTTCTTCCTTCCTTCCTTTCCTTCCTTCTTTCCTTTCTTTCTTTCTTTCTTACTTCCTTCCTTCTTGCCTTTCTTTCTTCCTTCTTTCCTTCCTATCTTTCTTTCTTTCTTTCTTTCTTCCTTCCTTCTTTCTTTCTTCCTTCCTTTCTTCCTTCCTTCCTTCCTCCTTCCTTCATTTCTTTCTTCTTTCTTTCTTTCTATCTTCCTTCCTTCCTCCCTCCCTTCCTTCCTTCCTTCCTTTCTTCCTTCCTTCCTTCCTTCCTTCCTCCCTCCCGCCCTCCCTCCCTCTCTTTCTTTCTTTCTTTCTTTCTTTCTTTCTTTCTTTCTTTCTTTCTTTCTTTCTTCCTTTCTTTCTTTCTCCGTTTTTACTTTTAGCCTCAGATCAAGCTTAATTTAGAAAATCTCTGATCACAAGCATTCCAATAATGACTCACTTATCCTGATTCCTAAAGAGTACCTGAGATGACTATATCCAATGTGTCATTTATTAAGTTGATGAGGTTCATTTGTTGTCTTTTAACTAATGACAAGACAATCCATCTATGACCATAGTTACCATCTCTTCTTCTGCAATAGTGTAACTCTAGACAACATTGTTCAATGTGTCCTTTTAAAATGAGGATTTTACCTAGTCTCTATCTCTGCAGTCATCACCTACTCTTCTCTATTCTGCCCCCCCCCAACTCATCATCAACCACCCTTTTCCACTATTCCCTACATTCATTCTCACCCTTACCCCATCTCTACAGTCATCACCTACTTTTCCCTATTTTCCCTCTAGCTCATTTATCCGCCTTATCCTATCTCTGCAGGCGTCACCTACTATTCCCTATTTTCACCTTAACTCATCATCAACTACCCTTTTCCACTATTTCCTACATTCATTCTCACCCTTATCCCATCTCTACAGTCATCACCTACTCTTCCTTATTTTCCCTCTAACTCATCACCAACCACCCTTTTCCACTATTCCCTACATTCATTCTCACCCTTACCCCATCTCTACAGTCATCCCCTACTCTTCCCTATTTTCCCTCTAACTCATCATCACCCACCCTTTTCCACTATTCCCTACATTCACTCCCACCCTTACCCCATCTCTACAGTCATCACCTACTCTTCCCTATTTTTCCTCTAGCTCATTTATCCCCCTTATCCTATCTCTGCAGGCATCACCTACTCTCCCCTAATTTATCTCACTTTCACATTTATCACCAACTACCTCCCTACCCTTGTTGAATATTCACTATATTTACCTCAGAAGCTAGAATGTGCCTGTCGGTGATGAAATGCCAGCCTGTTAAATGGCCTTTTCTGGATGCAATCCTGGACACAAGTGTGTGTAGCAGCAGCACTGTTTGAGGGTGCTTTTCACTGAGGGTCCGAGGTGGCCAGTACATTCACTTTAAAAAAATTAGAGTGCTCAGAGCAAGCTCTGCTGGCTTGCATACAAAAAGCACGAATGATGGTACCAGATGTGAGTGTAATACTCCAATGTGGGTCTCACTTGAAACTCGCAGAGAGTCAGTTACTGTTCTAGGCTGAAATACTTTCTGGCCCTTCTGTGGTGTTGAAGCTTCCTACGGTCTTACTTTTTAATTTAACAGCCATGTTGGAAACCTATATTTTCTCTTTTGCTCTCTTGCAGGAATTGTTACACAACAAAGATATCCGTCTCGACAATATGTTTATATCTTCGTTAGTAGCAGACTTAATTAAGGTACGAAACAAACTTAATTAAGGTAAGAGCTGACAAAGAATTCTGGCAGTTCTTCTGTCATTTTGACTGAAAGCTCAGGAACATTTTTACATTTTTAAAAATACTAATCCTTAGCATTCAGATTACTGTGTCAAATGTAAAGCTTATCTATCCACTTGGTAATTAATTTATCTGGATACTGTACTTCAATTTCCATTAGCATAAATGTGGTATAAGCCAAATCAGGAATATATATGTTCAAACCGGCCAGATCTGGCCTCTCACACCTACCCTACAGCATCGTTCTAAGAATATACAATAACATCATCAAAATCTCAAAGCTACAATATAGTGCATGGTTAATTCAAAACAGTGTGGATAAATAAGCTTTACATGTCTATCTTTCTGTCTGTTATCTGTTTGTCCTCTGCCTATCTATCACCTATCTGTTTGTCTATGTATCTGTTTATCTATCAATCTATCAGTCTGTCTGTCTGTTTATCTGTCAGTCTGTCTGTCTGTTTATCTGTCTGTCTGTCTCTGTCTATCTGTCTGTCCTCTGCCTGTCTATCACCTATCTGTTTGTCTGTCTGTCATCTATCTGTCTGTCTATCTATCTATCTTTCAGAATGTCTATCTGTCTATCTGTCTGCCTCAGTAGTATCAATATTGATTATGTCTCCTATAAACAAAATACTCAGAACCGAAAGTTTGAACCAAAAGCATGGGATGAAATCCCTCACAGGTTGAGGGAGATTTTGATGTTATTTCTAGAAAGGCTAATTGCATCATCCCTTTCTCTCTCCTAATTAATCCCAATTAATCTTTCAGGGGATGTTGTACATCCACGACAGTGACATCATCTGCCATGGTAACCTAAAACCTAGCAACTGCCTTGTTGATGCCAGATGGGTCCTGCAGATAACCGACTTTGGTGTGAATACATTGGGAGAAGTTGAGGAGTGTTGCCTTGAATCTATGGAAGATGAGAAGTATTATAATCGTAAATACTAATAACCTTATTGTCAATTATTTTATTATTATTATTATTATGGTGGTGAGCTGGTAGAATCATTAGCACACTGGATGAAATGCTTAGCAGTATTTTGCTCATTGCCAGGTTCTGAGCTCAAATTCTGCCCAGGTCGACTTTGCCTTTCATCCTTTCAGGGTCAATTAAATAAGCACCAGTGAAGCACTGGGGTTGAATTAATTGACTTATCCCCTTCCCCAAAATGACTGCCCTTGTGGAAAAATTTGAAATTGTTGTTGTTGTAGCTGCTGCTGCTGCTGCTGTCGTTGTAGTAGTAGTAGTAGTAGTAGTAGTAGTAGTGGTAGTAGTAGTAGTAGTAGTAGTAGTAGTAGTAGTATTTCGCCCATCACTACATTCTAAGTTCAAATTTCGCCGAGGTTGACTTTGCCTTTCATCCTTTCGGGGTCGATAAATTAAATACCATTGAAACACTGGGGTTGATGTAATTGACTACTCCCCCCCCCCACAAATTTCAGACCTTGTCTCTATAGTAGAAAGGATTATTATTACTATTATTATTATTATTGTTATTATTAAGGCAGTGATCTGGCAAAATCATTAGCACACTGAGCAAAATGCCTAGCTGTTTTTCATCCATCTTTATGTTCTGAGTTCAAATTCCACCAAGGTTGACTTTGCCTTTTATCCTTCCGGGGGCGATAAATTAAGTATCAGTGAAATCCTGGGGTCGATGTAATTGACTTGACTCCTCCCACCAAATTTCAGGCCTTGTGCCTCCTTCCGTTATTCCACTACTTCTGCTCATCATCAGGGATACTAATTTTGTCAGCCACTAAGGGACATAGTCAGAGGGTAAAGGTCAAACAACTGACAAGCAAATCTGAGATATTGAGCAGAATATTTACTACAACAATATTTCTGCTTCAGAAAATTTCAACCTTTTTCTTAACCCCTTACCCAACAATTATTTTGAAAATAAATGTATTTTTTCAGACATATTTTTTAATTGTTTTACTTTACTATGTTTTGAATGGTGATTTCGAGGTATATTTCAAACCTTATTTATTATGAATTTTAATTCAATAATATTGATTTTAAATTACCGTTTTGGGCAGAAACGAGTTAACCCGTTTTTAGACGAAGGAACCTGTTTGCTGTCGATTTTGGCGAGTCTATCTTTTGACGAGTTAACTCGCCAGAGATAGAAAAAAACGATTTAGGTCAAAACGCATATATTCGTTTCTGCCGGGTAAGGGGTTAATATGTTGCTAAGGGGCTTGATGTCCTGCAGGCAACTTTAATCACAAATGTCCAGTTGGTAAAAATAAGATGGAATTAAAATTTTAGTGAGAATGTGTTTGTGAGAGAATATGTAATATGAACATTTTGTCTTTCCATGTTTTTAACCGATAAAGGTTTGCTATATACGGCACCAGAACTGCTGAGAAGTGCCTGCCGAAACCTCAATGGAACTCAAAAAGGGGACAGTTACTCCTTTGCATTGATATTATATGAGATTCATACACGCCATGGGCCATGGGAGTCAACAAACTTGCCCAAGTGTGGTAAGTCTTACTCAAAAATCAAATTTCTCTTCCATTTCAAATTTATTTTCTTGCAATTTTCTTCTGTTGAGATGAAATATTTTAAGCGGATAAAATATTGATCTGTCTGCTTATGGAACTTGAGTTCAATTCTTCAGTTTGCAGAAATTTCTGTTCTTTATTGTCTCAGTTAACTTAAATGTTGGAAACATGTAGCAGGTTCTCCAAGACATGCAGTAGACAAGAATCATGTTATCAAGCAGTTACCAGTGTTTCATCAGTATCTATTGTTACTACATCAATGTATATCATTATTACATCATTTACAAAATTAATTGAAACAAGAGCAGCGTATTTCGACAGAAATCTTTATATATAAAAGTGAAGTTGTGTGTCTGTCTCCTACGATTTAGATTCCTAACTACTCCCACATTTTGCGGTGCAGTGTAACCAAAACCGGGTATCTTATAGTCGTGATTCATATCGAGCCCTTCTGGGTATTAGTGCGCATCTACGATGAGTCTACGATTTAAAAAAAAATTTACCATTATTTTTTTCCATTTTAATGCATTTTTTCGCTATTATATAAGGGAAGTAACTCTCTAAAAATGTCTCCGATGAGTCAACGATTTAAAAAAAAATTTACCATCATTTTTTTTCCATTTTTAATGCATTTTTTGGCTATTTTTTGGCTATAACTCTCTAAAAATGCTTATATAGTTATTTCCCTTACAAACCCGAACAACGCCGGGCGATACTGCTAGTATGATAATAAAAGGGTTAATTCTTCCACCCAGTAACTCTTTATTTCGTATATTTTGAAAGAACTAATAAAACAACTGCAGCATCACAAAGTGGGACAGGCACCAATGCGACCAAACACGCAAGGATTATCAATGGATGAGAATGTTGTTAGATGTATGGAAGACTGCTGGCGAGAAAATCCAGAGGAGAGGCTAGAATTCAGATCCATAAAGTTCCGATTAAAGCTGTTTGTCCAAGATCAGTGAGTATGATTAATTGTTCCTTCCTCTACCAATTCCATTCTTCCATTTATTCAATGTTTCATAGGCGTAGGAGTGGCTGTGTGGTAAGTAGCTTGTTTACCAACCACATGTTTCTGGGTTCAGTCCCACTGCATGACACCTTGGGCAAGTGTCTTCTGCTATAGCCTCGGGCCAACCAAAGCCTTGTGAGTGGATTTGGTAGACAGAAACTGAAAGAAGCCCGTCGTATATATGTATATATATATATATATGTATGTATATGTGTATGTGTATGTTTGTGTGTCTGTGTTTGTCCCCCCAACATCGCTTAACAACCGATGCTGGTGTCGTTTACGTCCCCGTAACTTAGCGGTTCGGCAAAAGAGACCGATAGAATAAGTACTGGGCTTACAAAGAATAAGTCCTGGGGTCGATTTGCTAGGCCAAAGGCGGTGCTCCAGCATGGCCACAGTCACATGACTGAAACAAATAAAAGAGTTTGTGCTGATATCATAAAGTCTACATTTTGCTGAACCACAGCCAATGATCAGCGTCAAGTACATTCTTTCTCACTTCCCCACTTTCTCTTCCCATCTGGTCTAAGATATATCATATCTTTCTGGCGATAGCATTCATCTGATCTAAGGTGTGTCATATTTCTAGTAACAGGGTTCCATGCATTCATCTGGTTTAAGATGAAACATATATTATCAATCATAGCATCCATCTATCTAAGATACATTTTGTTACCAATGATACTCTTTTAGTCTTTGACTTGTTTCAGTCATTTGACTGTGGCCATGCTGGAGCACCGCCTTTAGTCGAGCAAATCGACCCCAGGACTTATTCTTTGTAAGCCTAGTACTTATTCTATCGTTCTCTTTTGCCGAACTGCTAAGTTATGGGGATATAAACACACCAGCATCGGTTGTTAAGTGATTGCTGGGGGGACAAACACAGACACACAAACATACACACACACACACACACACACACACACACACATACATACATACACACACACACACACACACACACATATATATATATACATACATACATACATATATATGACAGGCTTCTTTCAGTTTCTGTCTACCAAATCCACTCACAAGGCTTTGGTTGGCCCGAGGTTATGGTAGAAGACACTTGCCCAAGGTGCCATACTGTGGGACTGAACCCGGGAACCATGTGGTTGGTAAGCAAGCTACTTACCACACAGCCACTCTGTAAGATGTATCATGCATTTCTAGTCACAGCGTTCATCTGATCTAAGACACATCGTGTGGTCTATGACACATCATAAATCAATCTTTTTGTAATTTTTAGGAAGCCCAATATTTATGACCATATAATGGGATTAATGGAGAAACATGCAGAGAATCTGGAGATTCTGGTGGCTCAAAGAACAATTGAATTGGAAGAAGAGAAGAAGAGAAGCGAAAATTTATTGATGAGGATGTTACCTCGGTAAGATATTTATGCAAGTCAAAGTTTGATGGTGTCATGGCAACCATGTCTTTGTAAGCTTTACTTCTAATTTAGTCTATAGACTAAATTAACTCTTTTCCAATTTTGAATCTGTATGCAGAGCATAGGAGTGGCTGTGTGGTAAGTAGCTTGCTTATGAACCACATGGTTCTGGGTTCAGTCCCACTGTGTGGCACCTTGGGCAAGTGTCTTCTACTATAGCCTCAGGCCGACTAAAGCCTTGTGAGTGGATTTGGTAGATGGAAACTGAAAGAAGCCCGTCGTATATATGTTTATATATATATATGTGTGTGTGTGTGTGTATACATCACTTGACAACTGATGCTGGTGTGTTTACGTCCCTGTCACTTAGCGGTTCGGCAAAAAAAAACAGACAGAATAAGTACGAGGCTTCCAAAGAATAAGTTCTGGGGTCAATTTCCTTGACTAAAGGTGGTTTTCCAGCATGGCCGCAGTCAAAGGCTTCAGCAGAGAGTGGTGGCGACCCCTGTTGTACCCTTTTGCCACAACTTTCTCTCACTCTTTCTTCCTGTTTCTTGAGTAACACTGCAATGGACTGGCGTCCTGTCCAGCTGGGGGGGGGGGGAACATATATGCCACAGAAAATGGGAAACCAGGGCTATGAGCCTGGATAGGCTTGAAAAGGGCGACGTTTAAGGTATATGTTGATTGTAACAGTAATGTCACACTTTTTCACTCTCCATGTTTGTAGGTCAGTTGCTGAAAGCTTAAAGATTGGAAGCCCAGTAATACCAGAGCAGTACGAGAGTGTAACAATATACTTTAGCGACATAGCAGGATTCACCTCACTCTCTGCCCTCAGTACACCATTACAGGTTATACATACTCCTTGTTTCCACTCTTTTAACTCTTGTCTGTCTACATCAGTGATTCTCAACCAGGGTCCATATGGCCCTTAAGAGGCCCATATGGCCCTTGAAGGTCCATTAAAGATTTTGTTGTTTAAATTTATGTACAGTAAATTGGTTATTCTTCTACAATACACAAAATATTGAAATTTTTAAATACAATTCCAAATAATATTTAATTATACATCGAATGGCTCTGGAGGTCCAGTAAAGAAAAATAGGAATCAAAGAGGTCCAATATGCAATAAATTGGTTGTTCTACAAAACACAAAATATTTTAACAATTTTTTAAAATCAATTCCCTAAAATATGTTTATATATATAAAGCTGAAGTTGTCTGTGTGTGGCAGGTTTGGTAGCCTTCAACTAACACTTATCTCCTCCGAGACCCTGCGGTGCAAGTTGACCAAAATTGAGAGTATGATAGAAGAAGGCTTGCTCTTCCTTCTGTAGAAGAAAAAATTCAAATCGGACCATGCTAACACCAAAAATTATTTACATCAAAAGGCTGCTTTTTTCTATGAAAATCCCTATTTTTTACGATGTTTTTACTGCTGTGTCGCCATTTTTTGGTGTATTTCAACCAGAAAAATGTTCACTTAAAGAGAATAACAAGCTACATAATGCAAAATTTTTACTTTTCAAAAATTCCAATTCTAAAGGGTCAAAACAAACCCGACCAACACCGGGCGATACTACTAGTTTAATTATAAAATTACAGTAAGATTATTTTATATACATCAAATGGCTACGGAGGTCCAACGGAGCAAAATAGGTATCACAGAAGACCACAGGTAAAATTGGTTGAGAGACACTGGTTTACTTACCGTTTCCTTTTCCTTTTCCAAAATGAACCTGAGTGAGTCTCGTTGGTTTTGTATTCTACTTGTAGGTTGTCGATTTACTCAACGACCTTTATACCTGCTTTGACAGCATCATAGGGGACTACTCAGTGTACAAAGTGGAAACCATCGGCGATGCTTACATGGTGGTCAGTGGCCTCCCTGAACGCAATGGGGACATGCATGCAGGGGAAATAGCTTCCATGTCAATCCATCTGCTGAGTGCCATCAAACATTTTAAAATACGGCACCGACCACACGAGAGGATAAAGTTAAGAATTGGCATCCATTCAGGTTAGTATATAATTAGTATATAATTAGTATATAATTAGTATATAATTAGTATAATTAGTATATAAGAATTGGCATCCATTCAGGTTAGTATATAATTAGTATATAATTAGTATATAATTAGTATAATTAGTATATAAGAATTGGCATCCATTCAGGTTAGTATATAATTAGTATATAATTAGTATAATTAGTATAATTAGTATATAATTAGTATATAAGAATTGGCATCTATTCAGGTTAGTATATAATTAAGGAAATAACTGGTAACTAAAAGTTAAAGACTGTTACAAGCTATATGACTGTGTAGGGCAGTATAGGTTTTCTATATCAGGGCAATTGCCTGCCGTGAATCGTTGGGTACTGGGAAGCATCTAAGAACTATTTTATTCAATTTACCTTTTGTTTTTTAAAGATGCAGAGGGTTCCATGCTGTCCATCTCCAATGATAGATAGATAGACAGACAGACAGATAGGTAGGTAGATACGTAGGTAGGAAGATAGATAGGTAGATAGACAAGACAGACAGATAAACATACATGCATATTTGCATACTTTTATCTATATATGTGACAGGCTTCTCTCAGTTTCTATCTACTAAATCCACTCACAAGGCTTTGGTTGGCCTGAGATTATAGTAGAAGACACTTGTCCAAGGTGCCACATAGTGGGACTGAACCCAGAAACATGTCGTTGGGAAGGAAGCTTCTTTATTTTATTAAATTTGCCATAAAGGCAGTACATAGAGTAAGGAAGCTTGCGGGCTGGACATGGACATTAATGAGGGCGAATGATAACGATACAAGGATGATGAGGATGGGAGAAGACGAAAAGCGCCCGTCGACTTTTGCTTCTCTAAAATATTGTTCTTTTAAATTATTATATCGCGGCAATAAACCTCTTACACAATTAAAAAAAAACACATTAATGAGGCAATAAACCTCTTACATTTTTGCTATACAAAAAACCTTTTGAGGCAATAAACCTCTTACACAATAAAATACAAAAAAAATACAGTTACATGGTTTTCTGTCCGACCAGGAAGCTTCTTACCACACAGCAATGCCTGCACTTAGTCTTAGAAGTTGACTGGATAGATACGTACAGTTTGTAGATGTTAACTGTTGAGATAGCTGGACACAGTTGACTGGATGCTGACTAGATAGACACAGAGCTTCTGACTTGATGTATTGGATGAAATATCCAGCATATTTCTATAAATATAATGAAACCAAATCTAATATCATTATCATCATTGTTCGACCGTGGTCGAGACAATGGAATTTACTATACCATGCCAGACTTTACGGTCCATCATAGCATTGCGGAGGTCCTGTTACTGGATGCCTGTATCCCTGGAGATTACATCAGGGTAGGTGAGTGTGTGCCCTCTGGTATCGCGAGTAGATGGCTTCCAGAGGAGAAGAGCAGAAATTACCTCATTTTTCAGCTCTACAACAATGTCCAGCAAACTGGACTCTCTTACCTTTCACAAGAGATGATACAGGTGGTAGTTTCCCATATATTTGTACTTTGGTTGGATGATGCTTCCATGAGAGATTTTGAGCTCTCATAATCTAATATACTGATTTTTGAAATTTTGGATCCCTTTATCAGGTTCCTGCGTAGCAGGTGTTGTTGGTCATCGAATGCCCCGTTATTGTCTGTTTGGAGACACAGTAAACACAGCTTCAAGGATGGAATCCACTGGAGTCGGTAAGTCATGTTGGTATCTTTATAAATCAGCCGAAACGTGTTAACAACAAGATGAGAACAAATATCAGTCAAATGTAAATAATAATTGGTTTTGATGTCATTGTTACTGCAAGGTCAAACCTTTCAACAACAACTGTACATACAGTTGGTTAAATGAACCTCAGCACATGACTGGTACTTTATTTTATTGACTACTACTACTACTACTGCTGCTGCTGCTGCTGTTGTTGTTGTTGTAGTTAAGCATCAAGACAGGTAAGGGTGATTATGTGATGGTCTAGGGATTAGGGGCGGGAGACCCCAGACCTTGGAAAAAAAACTTTGGTCATCTTGTAGTCGAGGGCTCTTCGTTGGCACCCGACACCACTTGGAGGTGGCCCTTGAAGTCGCTGGAAATGGAGATCTCCAGGTCCAAATTCTTGAACAGCTGCTGCTGCCGCCACCATCACCTCCTCTGCAACCACCACTACCACTATCACCACCATCGCTACTACTACTACTACTACTATTTACTTACTTATCTTGTGCCATTTGATTGAGTACATCACTTTTCCCTTTTCAGCCTTGAAGATTCACTGTAGCGAGAAGACGTTCCTCTTGTTGCAGAAATTAGGAGGATATCACTGTAAGCCCCGTGGACATATTGATATCAAGGTAACACACACATCTACACACACATGCACCTACACAAAGTATATTTCAGTTTTTGATTTCTTTTCATTTTCTACAACACACACAAGACTCAAACAAAGTAAACAGTCACAGTAATACATTTGTAGTGGAAGCGTGATGTATTATAAATACATAAGTCGTTTTGTAATAAATTAAAGATTTATTTTCACTACATCAATTTGTAAGCAATGCTACACATCGCTTGTACAAAATGCATATTAAATAATTCTCTCGTCGTCTCCATAAATGCGTGGCGTTCTCTTAAGCGTTGATTCTGGTTCTCCCTAGATATCTATTTCTCCGTTGTATTTATAAAATCTCAAATAGCCAGAAAAATAGATATATCGCAAGAGAGTTATCATTAAAGTAGGTCGCTGGTCATCCTGTTAAACTTCGTCTGACCTGCTCAGGTCAGAGGTCGAAGGGAGACGATCCATCATTTTTTGTCAGAACAAAGAGATTCTGATTTGGCACCTTTTTGTGCATTGGTATTTTACGACCAATGATTCTTGGGTCTGATTTCGAATCCAAGCTTAGAGAAGGAAGTGCTAATTCTTACACATTAATGTTGAAACAAGACTGGGTCCTATAACTAAACCTATCCTCCACACACACACACACACACACACACACACAACACACACACACACAACCAGAAATGATTCTGATGTAAGGCGGTGAACTGGCAGAAATGTTAGCACGCCGGGCGAAGTGATTAGTGGTATTTCGTCTGCCGTTATGTTCTGAGTTCAAATTCCGCCAAGGTCGACTTTGCCTTTCATCCTTTCAGGGTCGATAAATTAAGTACCTATTTCTTTACTACCCACAAGGGGCTAAGCACAGAGAGGACAAACAAGGACAGACAAACGGATTAAGTCGATTAGATCGACCCCATTGCATAACTGGTACTTATTTAATCGACTCCGAATGGATGAAAGGCAAAGTCATCTCGGCGGAATTTGAACTCAGAACGTAACGGCAGACGAAATAAATTAAGTACCGGTTACGCACTGGGGTCGATGTAATCGACTTAACCCGTTTATCTGTCCTTGTTTGTCCTCTCTGTGTTTAGCCCCTTGTGGCTAATAAAGAAACAGGTATTTCGTCTGCTGTTATGTTCTGAGTTCAAATTCTGCCAAAGTCGACTTTGCCTTTCATCCTTACAGGGTCGATAAATTAAGTACCAGTTACACACTGGGGTCGATATAATCGACTTAATCTGTTTGTCTGTCCTTGTTTGTTCCCTCTGTGTTTAGCCCCTTGTGGGCAATAAAGAAATAAGAAATGACTCTGATGAAAGTAGCATTAATTTTTTTTTTTTTAGATCATTCATTTTTTCTCAACTGATCAATAGACCAATTGAGTAAACCTATCAGTAATGTACATGGTCTGATCAATAAGCATCTGGACTGTTGCCATAGTAACGAAGCTAAAACACACAGAGTGAAGCTGCTTGGCACAGATTGACCTTGAACTCTGCTGTGCATGCACATTAAATTTTATTATTCTAGCTCACTTCCGCTATTTACAGCAGTGCTTGGAAGGAAGGTGTGTAGCATGTGATCATCACAGTGACTATGACAGAGAAAGTTGAGCAGAGTATCTGCATCAAATTTTGCCAAAAGCTTGGCGATATCTGCTTAGAGGCCTCTTTTACTTGTTTCAGTCATTTGACTGTGGCTATACTGGAGCACCGCCTTTAGTCAAGGAAATCGAGCCAAGGACTTATTCTTTAGAAGCCTAGTACTTATTCTATAAGTCTCTTTTGCTGAACCACTAAGTTACAGGGATGTAAACACACTAGCATCAGTTGTCAAGCGATGTTGGGGGATACAAACACAGACACACAAACATATACATATATACGATGGGCTTCTTTCAGTTTCCGTCAACCAAATCCACTCACAAGGCTTTGGTCCGCCCGAAGCTATAGTAGAAGACACTTGCCCAAGGTGCCACGCAGTGAGACTGATCCCAGAACCATGTGGTTGGTAAGCAAGCTACTTACCACACAGCCACCCCTGTGCCCAGTGTAGATCTTTCCAGGCCCCAAAAAATAAAAGAACCTACATCTTCTGGCTTTAAGACAACAAGTGTATGTTAAGCATGTGATTTTGATAATATTTGCATTAAAGAACTGCTTCTATTGTATAATTTGAATTTGTTCTTTTCTTCTGTTTTCTTCTTTCGTTCCAGGGAAAAGGACAGATGTATACATACTTTCTGGTCGGAGAAGATCAAAGATACAGATTGAGGCGGCTTAACGAATGTGTGAAGGAACCTCTTAATGGCATAACACTAACGAAGAGCTGCAGCAGCAGCAAATTAATTCGTATGTTAAGCGAACAAAACGACGCCAATATGGATTTTCTTGATGATAATGATGACGTGTTCTTTACCTACGGTCAGGATGCTGACGATTCTGAGAACTTGAACCTTCTTCCTTCGTTGACAAAATTCACTGGCCGGTCTGTGTCATCGTCATCATCATCATCGCAATCAGGGAAACCCCTGATCCATTACCAACTGCCTTCAGAACACTAAACATAAAGCTATTCCTGCCTACTGCAACCCTTTTCTTTTATCTTTTACTCTCTCTCTCTCTCTCACTCTTTCACTCTCTTTCTCCCTGACTCTTTCTCTCTCTCTTACTCCCTCTCTCCCTCTATTTCTCCTACCCCCTACCTTTTGTGTTGTTTTTCTGATTTTGTAAAAAAATTAACTTGACAAAGAAACAAAGACAAAAATAAAAGAAAATGGAAGCAAAACAAAGAAACATACAAATAAAACTCAAAATAAAAAGCAACTTATTTAAGTGTTTAAGTTTTATTAAAACTCTTCTGGTAGCAAGCTGATCAATGCGCTTAACTCTTTTGAAACTACTCCATGGCTTTATGCTACAACCCTCCTGTTTTAAAGTGATCGAAAGTAAAACCTTCTTTCAAGATTTCATATTAATTTATGTTTCAAACACCAACTTAATAATTATCTTTTTCTCCTGAGGAAATGGATAACCCCATTACATTTAAATTAATTATATATGTTAATTATATATGTATGTATATATATATATGTTGTATATATACATATAGTGGAGGCACAATGGCCTAGTGATTAGGGCAGTGGACTCGCGGTCGTAGGATCGCGGTTTCGATTCCCAGACCGGGCGTTGTGAATGTTTATTGAGCGAAAACACCTGAAGCTCCACGAGGCTCCAGCAGGGGGTGGTGATCCCTGCTGTACTCTTTCGTCACAACTTTCTCTCACTCTTTCTTCTGTTGGCCTGCTCGCTTAGCCAGCGGGGTGGCATCATTTGAAGGCTAAAACAATGCGAAGCGCATTGTGACCAGCGATGTGTAACAACATCTGATGGCCTGGTCGGTCATGGTGACGGTGATATATACATATACATACATAACATCAGTGGTGAAGAGAGAGAGGCTGGTATGTATGGGCAACTGCTGGTCTACCATAAAACAACTGTACCTGGAAGGAAACTTTCTAGGTGCAATCCCATGGTCATTCATGACTGAAGGTGCTCCTTTAAACACACACACACACACACACATATTTGTAGACACACAAACATACACACATGCATACACACACACATACATTAATAATATGTATGGGTCAATAAAACTAGCAAGAGACGTCCTAAAAATTAAAATTGTTGGTTGTTAATAATAATAATAATAATAATAATAATAATGATGGGCTACAGCAAATATTCTGCTCAATACCACAGATTTGCTTGTCAGTTGTTTGACCTTAACCAGTTGACCATGTCCCTTAGTGCCTGACAAAATGTGCATCTCTGATCATGAGCAGAAATAGTGGGGGAGCATCATAGCCGTGTGTTGAGAGGGATTCTTTGGGGTTTGGATAATTCAACTTTGGAAACGTAGGTGTTTCATTCAACATCCTTAAACAATACTTATTCAGGGACCTTTTGAGCAGGATGGGCTACTAGACCTGCAGAAAATTCTAACTGGGCCCCACCTGCAAGGTCATGTGCTGTTTATCTTGATATGAGATCACCATGTCGTGCACATATGGTTGTGATGCATGTGCCTAGTGTACCCTTATCAGACAGGTTGTTATGATGGGTATACTGGGCTTCGTATATTTTACCCCAGTGTCACTTTGATGGCATGCACTGCTCTCTCACTCAATAATAATAATAATAATGATGATAATAATAATAATAATAATAATGTAATATTCTTCTGTTGCTTCAATAAAAAGATATCCTGTTTTGTATTTTAAAGTAAAGATCTTGACGGTGCATGTTTGTTGTGTTGCAATACTGTATCAGTGAGGGTTATGGCTAGATTGGTGTGACAGGACAGTGTGGTTAAATGTGAATGACAAGGGTGAGTTGGTGGAACTGAAATATGTGTCTATATCAAGAGGTCAAGCTTGCTTGGATTTGCCCAGCTCGACCATGTCACTCATCACTATAGTTTGTAGCATTCAGGTCAATAAGGCAACATACTGTGACCATGTTGGTGGATGAAAGATTTTTCTAGTGAACTGACCTGTGTTATCCATGTTGGGGTATCCATAGGAATCGTAATATTTATGAGTTATAGCTTCACTGTCATTAACACCTAAATAATGTGTTTATCTATCCATCATCATCATCATCGTTTAATGTCTGTTTTCCATGCTAGCATGGGTTGGATGGTTCGACTGGGGTCTGGGAAGCCAGGTGGCTGCATCAGGCTCCAGTCTGATCTGGCAGTGTGTCTACAGCTGGATGCCCTTCCTAACGCCAACCACCCTGTGAGTGTAGTGGGTGCTTTTTACGTGTCACCGGCACAGGTGCCAGAGGAGGCTGGCATCAGTCACAATCGGTTGGTGCTTTTTATGTGTCACCAGCACAGAAGCTAGTCAAGGTGGCGCTGGCATCGGCCACATTCGTATGGTGCTTTTTACGTGCCACCGGCATGGGTATCACAACTACAATTTCCATTTGATTTTTTATTTTGATGTTGATGTACTTGACTCAATAGGTCTCCTCAAGCACAGCAAGTCACCCTACGATCCAAGGTAAGTACAGCAAGCCGTTCTGCGATCCAAGGTACTTTGAATGGGCTGGGGTTGCAATGTGAAACTAAAAGCAAAATTCTGTCTGGGACCCCTGTATCTCAGGCTATGTTTGCTCTACATAGACATATTATGCCAGGATGATCCCAGGATGAAAATCTACCTTTCATTTGGTTCTTGAACATCCAGTATTAAGATCTTATTTAAAAGTATTTGGGCTGCTATTTCTAGCAGGTAGGGCTTGGCTGATTCGCACCATCTGGGTTGGCGTTTGTCAGGTGATGTCAGAGATCAAGGGGGAGATAAATGACACATTCATTTCCATAATTTTATGTTGAAATAAGAACTTTGGGACAGATTGGCCAACAGAGAATTATTGCAATACAGGATTAATTTTCATTCATCCTTAACCTCCATCAAACACCACCAAGGCATACAGTCATTTTAGACATATTATAGCCATGGTATTTAGCTCTCTTTAGTTATGGGCTGCAGGTCCAATACACCCTCCACAGGAGCCAGCTTAAAGGTCTGCGTGGAGTGTAGCTTTTAAGCTAGTTCAACATATAAAACAGGTCCTGCTTAGCTCTCATTGACATTCACATACTTTGACTATTTACCTATTCAGTCAACATATACGATCTGTCTCTCTCTCTATCTGCTCAACGTCTGTACACTATCTCTACCTATCCAGTGGATATCTACACACTATCTATCCAGTCAACAGACATCTACACACAGTGCCAATATGTACCGTCAGCATCTACATTGACTCCATCCATCTGTCTGTCTGTCTGTCTAACCAAGCAACCAGCCAACATCTGTACCCATTTTCTATTTGATCATTCTCACACTCTCGGAGTGGTTGGCGTTAGGAAGATCATTCAGTTGTAGAAACTCTGCCAGATCAAGATTGGAGCCTGGTGCAGCCATCTGGCTCGCCGATCCTCAGTCAAATCATCCAACCCATGCTAGTACGGAAAGCGGACATTAAACGATGATGATGATGATGATACATATATATGCAAGCACATAGATATACAGTACAAATGCCCCTATATATATATAGTGAAACATGGGCCGTGACTGCTGAGGACATGCATAAGCTCGTGAGGAATGAAGCCAGTATGCTCCGATGGATGTGTAATGTCAGTGTACTTACTCGACAGAGCGTTAGTACCTTGAGAGAAATGTTGTACCTAAGAAGCATCAGTTGTGGTGTGCAAGAGAGACGATTGCGCTGGTATGGTCATGTGGCGAGAATGGATGAAGATAGGTGTGTGAGAAAGTGCCAATCCCTAGCAGTTGAGGGAACCCGTGGAAGAGGTAGACCCAGGAAAACCTGGAACGAGGTGGTGAAGCACGGCCTTCGAACTTTAGGCCTCACTGAGGAAATGACCTGCGACCGAGACCTTTGGAAATATGCTGTACGTGAGAAGACCAGGCAGGACAAGTGAGCCCAGCCCACTTATGCATGCCTTTCCTCCCTTGGACACAAAGACCTGTTGAGGCAAGCGAAGTCGATATAGAACCTCATCCGACGACAGGCACCCATGCCAACCCCCTTTGCTTGCGAAGACCTGTTGGGGCAAGCGAAATCGAAATCGAATTGAACCAGC
Source organism: Octopus sinensis (assembly GCF_006345805.1). NCBI lineage: Eukaryota > Metazoa > Mollusca > Cephalopoda > Octopoda > Octopodidae > Octopus > Octopus sinensis. The sequence continues at coordinate 11,427,590 of NC_043019.1, read as the reverse complement.
CAGGATCCCTGGTCTGGTGGTACGTAAAAAGCACTATCCAAATCGTGGCTGATGCCAGCGTCGCTTCGACTGGCTCCCGTGCCGGTAGCACGTAAAATACACCAATCCGACCGTGGCCGTTGCCAGCCTCGCCTGGCACCTGTGCAGGTGGCACGTAAAAAGCACCCACTACACTCACGGAGTGGTTGGCGTTAGGAAGGGCATCCAGCTGTAGAAACATTGCCAGATAAGACTGGAGCCTGGTGCAGCCTTCTGGCTTCTCGGATCCCCGGTCGAACCGTCCAACCCATGCTAGCATGGAGAACGGACGTTAAACGATGATGATGATGATGATATATATATATATATACATATATATATATGCGTGTATGTGTGTGTGAGTTGTCTAAGAGACCAAAAGTCAGATATACACGATGCACTTGTATATCTGTCAATAGAGTGAATATATTATTCGAAATGTATATAGTATTGTACAGGATGCGTAAGATATTTGAGGATAGATTTATGTTTATTAAAAAAATAGATATATAATAAATAGTGAATTTTGGAAGAGGGCCCTTGCAAGTCTAGATGGAAGAGCATTGTAGAAAATGAAGGAGAGTATATTTTAGATTGGAAAAGAACTTTGTTTATCTTAATTTTGAAAGATAAAAGAAGTATAGAAAAAACCGCATTATTTATGGAATGACCCAATAGATAGACACACATACACACACAAGTGTGCACACAAATGCAAAATAATGTGGGAAAAAATAGTACTCGAATACCAAAGTTAAAATAATATGCTTTTATTAAAGCTGCAAAAATTATCACAGGACTGTTACTAAGAGTTTCATGTTCCTGTTCTCCGTGTCCGACGAACGGAAGTCGAACGTGACTACGAAGTGAATTTCTTAAAACTCAAACGGAACCAATAGAAATCGCACACCATTTGTTTGACGCGTGGACGTAAATGTAAACGGATACAAATGAGAATCTACACCGGTTCAGTGAAACGGTGTAATATCAAACAAGAAAGAAATCTGTCGATGTTAATTAATTAATTAATTAAACTACTGAAATTGTCCACAATGGGGGTGAGTAAAGCAGACTTGACCATTCTTTAATATTCAGTTTGTTTATTTTGTTGTTGGCTTACTTACGTCTGACGATAATTCTGTTGTAAGGTTTTAGCCACAAATGGTAATACGTGACATGTTGCTATTCTTGTATTTTGATGAGTTTAATTAATTCAGAGACTGAATACATAGTAAAATAACCACATATATTCCATATTGATGTGGACTTCGTATAGGACACAGTTGAAGATGTTTTGTGTACACAGAGAAAATGTTGCTTTCAAATTTTGGCACAAGGCGAGCAATTTCGGGAGAGGGTCTAAATCGATTACATCGACCCCTGTGTTCAACTGGTACTTATTTTATCGACTCCGAAAGGACGAAAGGCGAAGTCGACTTCGGCAGAATACACACAGAAAATACTGGTTTCAAATTTTGGCACAAGACGAGCAATTTTTCGATGAAGGGTCTAAGTCGACTGCCTCGACGCCAGTGTTCAATTGGTACTTATTTTGTCGACCCACGTGGAATTTGAACTCAGAGAATAAAAAGGAACGAAATGCTGCTAAGCATATTTTGTTCAGCTTGCTAACCATTCTGCCTGCTCGTCGCCTAATACAGAAAATATAGAAAACGTGGAGAGAGAGGATGACGAAAAATAATTCAGAATAAAACAATAACAATTTGACAGAAGCTCTTATTTTCGTCGTGCAATCTACGAGGGAGCAACTATGGAGTCACTCGACCTGCTAAAATAGCCGTCAAATCTCCCATAAATAATACCTTGCAGTGTTTAGATGGAAAAAGAAACGGAAAGACACATTGGTCAATGTATTTGTAGGTGCGTTAAGCCTGAAGAAGAATAATAAAGAAACAGTTGAAATACTTTTGGCTGTAGGCCTATTTGGTCAAGGCTGACCTGGGGCTAAACAATAGACCCCCCCCCCCAAAAAAAAAGCCAATTGCATACTGTGCAACAATACCAGAGGGGAGAGTCTTTAATTGTGGTATTCCCCTCTTCAATAGAAAACCCAAATATTTTCATATTTTTTATAAACCCATTGCAGAAGTGAAGTTAGCCAACATCACTGATGACACTAATTTGATGTCTTCACTGGTTTACTAACACTTGTTAGTTCTAAGTACGTATTTTCTACTGCTTATAAGCTCTAGTTGTGATAATAATGACTTGTAATATTTTGGGGGAGAGCAATATGATCGATACTTTGTTATGGACCCTGGAAAAAGAAAACAAAAAATGGTAAAATCACTCCTGACGAGCCTTGGGTCAACTCAAGTTTTGCAAATGGAATTTGGTAGGTGGAAATTACGTGGAAACCCATCAATGGACACATGAAGAAAGAATTGCAACCTAAGGTATTTTAAGTTCAGCTCCCTATCATTTGTATGACCCAGTGCTTATATTATTATTTGAAAGGAGGAAGGGATAGACTTATTGCATCCTTAACATATGGAACTGATTTTGTAACTCTTTGATGGATGAATAGCAAAGTCATTCCTTACAGACTTTTCCAGGGTTTGAACTCACAATATTGAGGCACAAAACTGTTGATTGTTTATCTGGCATTGAACCAGTTTGCTAGTTTTGTTGTAATTTTCTTCAGCTGAATACATGTCATTGATAAGTTAAAATTACCCAACTACAACAATTTTAACACAAAATAACTTCTAAAATACAAAATTAAGAGTATACCCTGTTCTATGTGACACATTCTACCAGTATCTGAAGTTTCAAAGTGTTTAGTTAAAAAAAAAATTAATTAAAAAAATCTGTGCACGAGATGAAATAGATCCGGGTTGGTGATAGCACACCTGTGTACAAACAATATATCACAACATATAAGTAATTCATATTATCATATTTAATAATAGATAAGTTACATAGATGTCTGCATTAATGTGAAATGTATGTATTTATGATATACATCTACCATGCTGGACCACTGAAATCTACAAGTTTTTTTTCATTCTCTTGTTCCTTTCTGTTGAAGAGCATAGGCTCGAAACATAAAAAACTTTTTCATTTTTCCGAGTGTCAAACTAATACACTCACTTGTTCATACACCTATCTTCATCCTTTGTTTTTCCATAAATTTCAACTAATATATATAATGGTGGTGCCCCAACATGGCCACAGCTTGTAAGCCGAAACTAGTTCAATTCATTTCAGTATACATATATATAAATATATACATAATTCATAAATAAGGGCAAACGAATTAATGGTTAATGGACAATATGTCCAACTTTTTGGCATTGAAAATTTTTTCGTTTGCCCTTATTTATGAATTGTTTATGAATTTAACCTTTAAAGGTATTTTTTAATGTGCTGGCCATTGATAAATTTTTTTTTTGGAAAATAATTTTTTTGAAAAAATTTTTATCCTACATTAGATATAAATATATACATATGTATTATATTTCCTGTTTCTTTGCAGAAAATTGCACTTCAATTTAAAGCTACCCTAGAAAACATAACCAATATTTGTACTGAAGGTGATGACTTCCGATGGTATATGAAAGTAAGTAAAACTTTCCCCTCTCGCTTGAGAGACGAGTGCATTACTGCATCCTAAATTGCATCGTTACCCCCTAAACCATTTATCAATTTATTCTTAGTTTAGTATCATTGGATAAGTGTTCTTGACATTAAGAGCAGTAACATCATCGTTTAACGTCTGCTTTCAATGCTAGCACAATGTGTTGTCCAGTCCAGGAATCGAAACCACAATCTTACGATTATGAGTCCAACACCCTAACCACTAAGCCATGTACCTTCACATAAAAACTAGAAGTTTAGATCTCAACCATTTTCCGGCTGATATAAAGAGCTTCATCTCATTTAGCCCTTTTGCATTCAGATTACTGTATCAAAATGTAATGCTAATTCATTCACATTAATTAATTTGAATTAATCATGAATTAGCTCATAACTTCAAGAGTTCAATGATGTGGTTGTTTCATCATCATCATCATTTAACGTCCGCTTTCCATGCTAGCATGGATTGGATGATTTGACTGAGGATTGGCGAACCAGATGGCTGCACCATGCTCCAATCTTGATTTGGCAGAGTTTCTACAGTTGGATGCCCTTCCTAACGCCAACCACTCCGTGAATGTAGTGTGTGCTTTTACATGCTACCGGCACGAGGGCCAGTTTGGTGGTACTGGCAATGGCCACGCTCAAATGGTGTTTTTTACATGCCACTTGCACAGGAGTCAGTCCAGCGGCACTGGCAATAACCTCGCTCGAATGTTTTTTCATGTGCCACCAGCACAAGTGCCAGTAAGGCAACGCTGGTAATGATCACGCTAGCTGTATGTGATTGGTCGGAGATTTGGACAGTACTCGCGTGTATGTGCACACGCATGCAGCTGTATATGCATGCACTAGCACTTGATCCGGCATTACCGGGTCATAGTGCTAGTGAAAGAATAAAATAGCAACCACAGCCGTGTTGTTACACATCACCATTATCATCGTCATTGCCATTACTCAGTTCCCTTTAATATTTTTCAGGTGAAATGTGCCAATTGTGGGGAGACAACTGATCGGTTTGTTTATGTGTGTCTGGAGGTAAGTAAACATCTCTTATATAGATGCGCACAGATAGGCAAGGTGTGTGTGTGTGTGTGAGACTGTATCTGATAAGAAGCTTGCTTCCCAACCACATGCTTCTGGGTTCAGTCCCACTGCGTGGCACCTCAGGCAAGAGCCTTCTGCTAAAGCTTTGGGCCGACCAAAGTCTTGCGAATAGATTTGGTAGAAGGAAACCGAAAGAAAGAAGCCTGTAAGGCGGTGAGCTGGCAGAAACGTTAGCACGCCGGGCGAAATGCTTAGCGGTATTTCGTCTGCGTTACGTTGTGAGTTCGAATTCTGCCGAGGTTGACTTTGCCTTTCATCCTTTTGGGGTCGATTAAATAAGTACCAGTTATGCACTGGGGTCGGTGTAATCGACTTAATCCGTTTGTCTGTCCTTGTTTGTTCCTTCTGTGTTTAGCCCCTTGTGGGTAATAAAGAAATAAGAAAGAAGCCTGTTGTGTGTGTGTGTGTGTCTTTTTGTCTGTGTTTGTCCCCCCACCCCCTGTCACTTCTTGACAACCGGTGCTGGTGTGTTTATGTCCCTGTAGCTTACTGATAGAATAAATACTAGGCTAAAACAACAAAAAAAAACATACTGGGGTCAATTTGTTCGACTAAGATTCTTCGAGGTGGTACCCCAGCATAGTTGCGGGGAGTAAAGGATAAAAGGACGTGTGTTGATTTATTAACGGGTATGAAAATTGTAGCTGTGATACCAGTGCCGGTGGCACATAAGAGAATCATCCGAACGTGGCCGTTGCCAGTGCCGCCCGACTGGCTTCCGTGCCGGTGGCACATAAGAGAATTATCCGATCGTGGCCGTTGCCAGCGCCGCCCGACTGGCTTCCATGCCGGTGGCACATAAAAAGCACCATCCAATCGTGGCCGTTTGGCAACCTCACCTGGCCTCCGTGCTGGTGGCACATAAAAAGCACCATCCGATCGTGGCCAGCCTCGTCTGGCACGTAAAAAGCACCCACTACACTCATGGAGTGGTTGGCGTTAGGAAGGGCATCCAGCCGTAGAAACACTGCCAGATCAGACTGGAGCCTGGTGCAGCCTTCTGGCTTCCCAGATCCCCAGTTGAACCGTCCAACCCATGCCAGCATGGAAAGCGGACGCTAAACAATGATGATGATGATTTATTAATAGGTATGTGTGTATGGGTGTATCAGTATAATTGTGTTTAAGTGTTTGTATTTATGCAGGCGCACAGGTATGTAGATATAGTTGTGTGTGTGTGAGAGTGAGTGTAGGTATATTTGTGAGTGTGGGTATATTTGTGACTGTGCATGGGTATATATGTGTGTGTAGGTATATAAAGGTGGCAAGCTGGCAGAATCGTTTGCACGCCGGGTGAAATGCTTAGCTGTATTCTGTCTGGCGTTACATTGTGAGTTCAAATTCCGCAGAGGTCGACTTTGTCTTTCATCCCTTCGGGGTCGATAAATTAAGTACCAGTTACACACTGGGGTCGATGTAATCGACTTAATCCGTTCTTGTTTGTCCTCTCTGTGTTTAGCCCCTTGTGGGTAGTAAAGAAATAGGTATCCATGTCTGTGGAACTGGCAGAAACGTTAGCACGCCGGGCGAAATGCTTAGCGGTATTTCGTCTGCCGTTATGTTCTGAGTTCAAATCCCGCTGAGGTCGACTTTGCCTTTCATCCTTTCGGGGTCGATTAAATAAGTACCAGTTACGCACTGGGGTCGATATAATCGACTTAATCCGTTTGTCTGTCCTTGTTTGTTCTCTCTGTGTTTAGCCCCTTGTGGGTAGTAAAGAAATAGGTATCCATGTCTGTGGAATATTCAGCCACATAGATCTGAATTCAGTGAGCATTTGATTGAAAAACTGAGTACTCAAGGTTGAAATTAACAAAGATGTAGTTGGTGCGTGTGTATATGTTTGTGTGTGTGCGAATATATGTGTGCATGTGTGTATTTATATATCTGTGTGTATGTTGATTTGTGGGTGAGTGTTTGTCTTTTGAGATGGACTGCAGATGTATGTATATTTGTGGGTGTGTATATATTTGTATTTCATGGCAGTTGGTGTGTGTGTGTGTGTGTGTGTAGGACTTATCATATGATGTTTGTACATCATTTCTGTCTTCCTTTCCTCCTCCCCAGGAGAGTGCACCATTAAAAGGTGGACGAGGATCAGCCAACCTGGTGTTAAAATGTCACCTGTGTTCCAGGGAAAATTCAATAAGTAAGGAAATGTTTCTCTTGGCATTTTTTTTCTAACACCTTGTTGACACACAGCTGATACTTTTGACATTTATTTGACACCTTGTGGTTTTGACACACTAATAATACTTGGACGTTTTGATATCTTGCTGACACACGTTATATTTGACAACTTGTTTACATTGACATTGACTTTATATTTAACATCTTGCTGACGCTTTAGCATTTAGTTTGACATCCTGTTGACATCCAGCTGATACTTTGACATTATATTTGATATCTTGTTGATATTCAGCTGACATTTTGACGTTATATTTGACTGGGTGAGGAGAAAGGTGTTTTGTACACAGTTACATATCATCATCATTGTCATATCTTTTATCTTTTACTTGTTTCAGTTATTAGACTGTGGCCATGCTGGAGCACTACCTCGAATTTTTAGTTGAATAAATTGACCCCAGTAATTTTTTTTAAAGTCTAGTACTCATTCTATTGGTCTTTATTGCTGAACTGTTAAGTTACAGGGATGTAAACACACCAACACCAACTGCCAAGCGGTGGTGGTGGGACAAACAGACACAAAGATACACACACATGACAGGCTTCTTTCAGTTTCCGTCTACCAAATCCACTCACAAGGCTTTGGTTGGCTTGAGGTTATACTAGAAGACACTTGCCTAAGGTGCCATACAATGGGACTGAAACCAGGACCAGATATGTTCTCGCAGAATAGTGTCAATCAATAACATTGCTTGATTAACGGTGACACTTGTTTACAACTATTATGTGATGTCAAACCAAAGAGACAAACACACACATATATACATGTGTTTTTATATATATATATATATATATACATACGTACGTATGTATGTGTTTATATATATATATATATATATATATAATATATATATATATTATATATATATATATAACTTCCGGCCTTTCAGCATGTTTACTTCGTAAAAACCAGTCGCGTTTTTTTTTCCTCCGTATCTTTCTTTCTCTTATGTTTCCGACGAAGAGCTCCGCTCGAAACGTCATACCCTCCTTCTTCCCTTTTTCCTGAGCACCTAATAATAATACTTTAATTGTTCCACCTCCTTGTGTTGTTGTTTTTTCTGTTTTCCCGTTTGGATTAACCTTATATATACATATGTATGTGTTAATATATATATATATACACATATACATACATATGTATGTATGTGTTTATATGTATATATATTTATGTATGTATGTATGTATTATATATCATTCTTCTTATACAAGAATGTTGTTGACAGTGACTTCAGTGGCAAAGCTGGCTGAAACTTTGAAGTCACTGTCAACTACATTCTTGTATAAAAATAATGAATTTGTATTTCTGTTGAAATACATCCTCTTTATTTCAATTAATTTTGAAAATGATAAAAGATTAAAGTATCTTGGTCATTACCAAAGCTGCTAATTGGGACATAAATTAACATGAGAGCTTAATGAAGAATTTTATATAGATCCTCTTAAAATAGGAAGTTTGTATCACAGAAGCCAAGGTGGTCTGGGGGGAAGGGGCTGGTACCAAAAGGGTTAGGAAATCTGTATTAAAGTTCCATAGGGTGACCTTCCTCTAATGACCATCACCTCATAGCTACAACATTGTGTCCTCATTTGGCCTGAAATTGTTTCCTCTTTGCTATTCTAGTATTTTTCTGTCCACCGTGAAAATAAACTGTAGTGTTAATGTTGTTGTTACAGGTATCATCAAAGAGTCGTTAGGAAAGTACACTATTGATAACGACAACCAGTTTGTTTCCATGGTAACTTTTGAGTGCCGCGGCATTGAACCAGTGGATTACCAGCCCACGGTGAGTTATAGCTCCATTTTTGTTTCTTCCGCTCCCACTCTTAACATCATCGTTTAACGTCTGTTTTCCCTGCTAGCATGGGTTGGACGGTTCGACCAGGGTCTGGGAAGCCAGGAGGCCGCACCAGGCTCCAGTCTGATCTGGCAGTGTTTCTACAGCTGGATGCCCTTCTTAACACCAACCACTCCATGAGTGTAGTGGATGCTTTTTACATGCCACTGGCACAGGTGCCAGAGGAGGCTGGCAGTGGCCACGATCGGTTGGTGCTTTTTACGTACCACCGGCACAGAAGCCAGTCAAGGCAGCGCTGGCATTGGCCACATTCGGATGGTGCTTTTTACGTGCCACCGGTACAGGTATCACAACTACAATTTCCATTTGATATTTATTTTGATGTTGAGGAGACCTATTGAATCAAGTACATCATTATTATTTAATATCTGTTTTTCATGCTGGCATGGATTGGACAGTTTGACCAGAGCTGCACCAAGTTCCAGTCTGATTTGGCTTGGTTTCTGCACCTGGATGCCCTTCCTAATGTCAATAACAAGACCTCTTTCATGGCACTGGCACAGGACTCTGCCAGGGGATGCGATGTTAGCACTTCTGCTTTGGAGGATAGGTCTTCTTGAGTACAGCAAAGTGCCAGAGATCTCGGTCCTTTCTCATCTCACCTAAAAGGTTCAACGTCCTGAGGTCATCTTTTAGTACTTTGTCCCATGTCTTTCTAGATCTCTCACTTCCATCTACTTTGAGAGATCGACACTTCTTTATGGAACTGTCGGCATCCATCCACACCACATGACTAAGCTAGCAGTTTCCTCTCTTACGCACTGCATCTTATTCTTCTTGTGCCTAACTTCTCTCTCAATACACCAGCACTCTCTCGCACATGTACACTTACATTTCACATCCAGCAGAGCATACTAGCCTCATTCCTCTCTAGCCTTCACATGTCCTCTGCATTCAGGGCTCATGTCTCACTACCATGCAGAATTACTGTCTGTAATACTGTCCATATATATATATATATATATAGACAGTATTACAGTATTACAGGTCTCATGGCGGCAGTTCAATCTGATGATGTCAGTTGGTCATCTTCAAACCGAAGGACGAACATTATTATTATTATTACAGACAGTAATTCTGCATGGTAGTGAGACATAGGCGCAGGAATGGCCGTGTGGTAAGTAGCTTGTTAACTAACCACATGGTTCTCAGTTTAGTCCCACTGCGTGGCACCTTGGGCAAGTGTCTTCTACTATAGCCTTGGGCCGACCAATGCCTTGTGAGTGGATTTGGTAGACAGAAACTGAAAGAAGCCTGTCGTATATATGTATGTGTGTTTGTGTGTCTGTGTTTGTCCCCCTAGCATTGCTTGACAACTGATGCTGGTGTGTTTACGTCCCCGTAACTTAGCGGTTCGGCAAAGTGACCGATAGAATAAGTACTGGGCTTACAAAGAATAAGTCCCGGGGTCGATTTGCTCGATTAATGGCGGTGCTCCAGCATGGCCACAGTCAAATGACTGAAACAAGTAAAAGAGTAAAGAGTATATATATATATATAATATAATATAAATCGGACATGGGCGAGTGTTGTGTTCTTTCTTGTTGTGAGTTTCTCTGTTTATTCTGAAATTGTTTTCTTCTCTTCACAGTGTGGCTTTGTTGGAGAAAGTTCTGAGTCAACAACGCAATTTAAAGAGATCACGTTTGCTGAAGGGGTAAGTGATTTTACAGAACCTCATCCCTTTCCATATTGATATTTCCCATCAACTGCACCTCCACCCCTGTTCATCACTCACTACATACACCTTTAAAGGGTAAGGGGAAAGACCCACTTCGGTC
>NC_043019.1:11372038-11412038 GCF_006345805.1 Octopus sinensis | reverse complement strand
TAGAAATATAGTTACAAGTGCAAACATAAATAACAAAATGGAACCAAATATTTGTACAAAAGTAAAAAAAAAACAAACAAAATCACTTTTATTTCAATAGGAAAAAAACTGTTGAAATATTTAAAACATCACAGATTAATAATCCACATTCCAATATTCGTTAGGTCCAGAGTTATTAATTGGGGGTCTGAGTATATCATGTTGACTGTACAGATGTGGTAGGTTTGTTAAGTGCTTGCATCTTGGCTTGGCTGTTTTTCACATAGCTCTGGAAGAGAAGGGAAATATGCAAGTTATTGTTATATAGGTAAAAATAGTATCTTGTTATCTATTAGAGATCATCATCGTCGTTTAACGTCTGCTTTCCATGCTAGCATGGGTTGGACAATTTGACTGAGGACCGGTGAACCAGATGGCTGCACCAGTCTCCAATAACACCAACCACTCCGAGAGTGTAGTGGGTGCTTTTACGTGCCACCAGCACGAGGGCCAGTCAGGCAGTACTGGCAATGGCCACGCTCAAATGGTGTTTTTTTTACGTGCTACCTGCCCAGGAGACCAGTCCAGTGGCACTGGCAACGATCTCACTCAAATGTTTTTTCACATGCCACCAGCACAAGTGCCAGTAAGGCGACGCTGGTAACGATCACGCTTGAATGGTGCTTTTTACATGCCACCGGCACGGAAGCCAGTTAGCTGCTCTGGCAACGATCGCGCTCAGATGGTGCTCTTAGCGCTCCACTAGCACAGATGCCAGTCATCGAATTTGATTATATTAGCTGTTCAGTCATTAGACTGTGGCCATGCTGGGGCACCACCTGGAAGACTTTTTAGTCAAAAGAATCGGCACTAGTATTTTATTTTTTAAGCCTAGTATTTATTCTACCAATTTCTTTAGCCAGACCATTAAGTTATGGAGATGTAGACACACCAAATGGTTGTCAAGCAGTGGCAGGGGACAGACACACACACACACAGATACATATATATGATGGGCTTTGGTTGGCCTGAGGCTATAGTAAAAGCCACTTGCCAAAGGTGTCATGCAGTGGGACTGAACTCAGAACCATGTGGTTGAGAAGCAAACTTTTTACCACACAGCCACACTGGACATTTCTTGCTGCATTAACATTCTGAGTTCAAATCCTGCCGAGGTTAACTTTGCCTTTCAGCCTTTCAGGGTCAATAAAATAAGTGCCAGTCGAACACTGGTGCCAATGTCGTTGGCTTTGTCTTCTCCCACAAAAATTTCAGGCCTAGTGCCTAGAAGGGAAAGAATTGTATATATAATGCTCCAGCTGGGGGTCCTTAATCTTGCAGGTTTGTGTGTGCTGGTGTTACGTGAACAGCACCCGTACCAGTGTCGTGTAAAAGCACCCAGTATGCTTTGTAAAGGGGTTGGCATTAGGAAGGGCTTCAAGCCATAGAAACCATGCCAAATTGGACAACTGGAGCCCAGGGAGCTCTTCAGCTGGTCAGCTCCTGTCAAAGCGTCCAACCCATGCTAGTATGAATGGAATGTGAGAGAGTGCCAACATGAGCATGCATGTGGTGGGGGTGGAATGAGCAGAAGACAGAGGGAGAGACTGTGTGTGTGTGTGTGTTGGGGGCCCTCTGGGTGTGTGTTACGTATGTTGTGCATGCATAGGCGCAGGAGTGGCTGTGTGGTAAGTAGCTTGTTTACCAACCACATGGTTCCGGGTTCAGTCCCACTGCGTGGCACCTTGGGCAAGTGTCTTCTACTATAGCCTCGGGCCGACCAAAGCCTTGTGAGTGGATTTGGTAGACGGAAACTGAAAGAAGCCTGTCGTATATATGTGTGTGTATGTGTTTGTGTGTCTGTGTTTGTCCCCCTAGCATTGCTTGACAACCGATGCTGGTGTGTTTATGTCCCCGTTACTTAGCAGTTCGGTAAAAGAGACCGACAGAATAAGTACTGGGCTTACAAAAGGATAAGTTCCGGGGTCAAGTTGCTCGATTAAAGGCGGTGCTCCAGCATGGCCGCAGTCAAATGACTGAAACAAGTAAAAGAGTAAAGAGTAATACGAGTATGTGTCTGCTTGTGAGTAAAAGAAAGAAATCCGTGTTTCCTACCATTAGTCCTTTATTCATGAAATATGGCCGGCTTTGTCCATCATTGATTAGGTGGTCTTCACAGAAACACACAAATAGACTATCAATGGTTGTCTGAAAATAACGAAATAGAATACGTGTCAAATACAGAATGGAGTGACTGATGTTAAATAAAGAACATTGGAAAGTAGTATTCACAGGTACACATATTCTATTATTCCATAATTTGTCTTTATGTCAAATACAGAATGGAATGACTGATGTTAAATAAAGAATGTAATATATTTAATGGGATCATCATTTCCTATTTCTTTATTGCTCACAAGGGGACAAACAAAGGGATTAAGTCGATTACATTGACTCCAGTGTGTAACTGGTACTTTATCAACTCCAAAAGGATGAAAGGCAAAGTCGCCCTTGGCGGAATTTGAACTCAGAACGTAACAGCAGACGAAATACCTATTTCTTTACTACCCACAAGGGGCTAAACACAGAGGGGACAAACAAAGGGATTAAGTCGATTACATCGACCCCAGTGTGTAACTGGTACTTTATTTATCAACCCTGAAAGGATGAAAGGCAAAATCGACCTCGGCAGAATTTGAACTCAGAACGTAACGGCAGATGAAATACTGCTAAGCATTTCTCCCGGCATGCTAACGATTTTTATTTCTTTATTGTCTACAAGGGGCTAAACATTGAGGGGACAAACAAGGACAGACAAATGGATTAAGTCGATTACATCGACCCCAGTGCATAACTGGTACTTATTTAATCGACCCCGAAAGGTTGAAAGGCAAAGTTGACCTCGGCGGAATTTGAACTCAGAACATAACGGCAGACGAAATACCACTAAGCATTTCACCCGGCGTGTTGACGATTTTTATTTCTTTATTGCCTACAAGGGGCTAAACATAGAGGGGACAAACAAGGACAGAGAAAGGGATTAAGTCGATTACACCGACTCCAGGGCGTAACTGGTACTTTATTTATCGACCCCGAAAGGATGAAAGGCAAAGTCAACCACGGCGGAATTTGAACTCACAACGTAACGCCAGACGAAATACTGCTAAGCATTTCGCCTGGCGTGCTAACGTTTCTGCCAGCTCGCCGCCTTATATGGAATCATCATTTCCTGTTATCTCTGCACCAACATGAGATAGTTGCCTCCTGAGTATCAACCTTTAGCAAGAGCATTGAGGGTGCACTCCAGTCTGAAGTTGTTGGAGTTAACCCCTAGTTGTATCTGTCATGTATGTCCAGGGCAGCTGACGTGCCTCTTTAGTTGCCTGTTGAGCATCTAGTGGCAACCCCCTGTAATCTGAATCTACGTGGTAAGATGATCAAACCGCACACTCACCTCGTAAAGAGAGAAGAAACAGCTGGCTATAAAGTAGGTCAATATACAAATGGCCAACATTGGTACCCACATGTAATGAAGGTTTTCGCAATCCTGAAAATAGAGACCCTTGTTTCAGTAAAGTCATAATAAAGTTAGATAACAACAACACAACAGTAATGATACTTACACAGTTTATAAAACATTTATGTACGCACAAACATGGAATGATGTTTGTTGTAGGATTTAGGCTTGGAGAAAAACATCTGAGACTTTGTGTGTTAAAAACCTGCTTCAAATGCTAACAGCAAACTGTCAGACTCTGGTGTTTCAGATTGATTTCACCTTCTCAGTGCTTTGCTCATCTAGAGCCAGCCCAAAACTTCTGTTCCTACACAGAAATCAACTAAGATATACTGGTTTGTTTTGTGAAAGCTTGTCAGGCTTAAGGTGAGTATGTTTATGAACTTGAAACAGCAGAGATTTAAATAATGTTTAGTAAATACATTATTTACACATCTTTATTTTAATCTCTGCTGTTTCAGATACATAATGTCAGTGGTGGTGTTGGTGGCTGTCCATCACAGATTGATGTTGACTGTTCTGTTCAGAACATCTCTGAACACATCCTGACACCACCACCAGACTGCCTCTCTAGGCCTCCATGCCAAGTAATGTTTTTTTTTCTTTACTCTAGGCACAAAGCCTGGAATTTGTTTTGGTAGGTGGAGTTGAATAAATTGACCCCAGTATGCAACTGGTACTTAGTTTATTGACCCCAAAAGGATGAAAGGCAAAGTTGATCTTAGTAGAAGTTGAACTCAGAATGTAAAGACAGACAAAATACCTATTTCTTTATTACTCACAAGGGGCTAAACATAGAGGGGACAGACATAGGTATTAAGTCGATTACATTGACCCCAGTGTGTAACTGGTACTTAATTTATCGACCCCGAAAGGATGAAAGGCAAAGTCGACCTCGGCGGAATTTGAACTCACAACATAACACCAGACGGAATACAGCTAAGCATTTCGCCCGGCATGCTAACGATTCTGCCAGCTCGCCACTTTAGGTACCAAGTAGTGTACAAGAGTGTAACATATACAATCGATGATGAGATTGCCTCACAGTAGTAGCTCCATTTACCAAATCCATCACAAAGCTTTGGTTGGCCCGAGGCTGTAGTAGAAGACATTTCTCTAAGGTGCCATGTGGTGGGACTGAACCCAGAACCATGTGGTTGCGAAGCAAACTTCTTACGACACAGCTATGCCTGTGCCCATATATATATATATTTTACATCTTCTGTATCAACTATTTAAAATATACTAAACGTGCACTGAGGAATTCCTTACGTAGATCTTGCGACAAAAGGTGTAGGAGTGGCTGTGTGGTAAGTAGCTTGCTTACCAACCACATGGTTCCGGGTTCAGTCCCACTATGTGGCACCTTGGGCAATTGTCTTCTACTATAGCCTCGGGCTGACCAAAGCCTTGTGAGTGGATTTGGAAGAACGAAACTGAAAGAAGCCTGTTGTATATATATGTGTGTGTGTATATATATATATTATATATATATATATATATATGTGTGTGTGTGTGTCTGTGTTTGTCCCCCCCCACCATCGTTTGACAACCAATGCTGGTGTGTTTACGTCCCCATAACTTAGTGGTTCGGCAAAAGAGAACGATAGAATATGTACTAGGCTTACGAAGAATAAGTCCTGGGGTCAATTTGCTCAACTAAAGGCGGTGCTCCAGCATGGCCGCAGTCAAATGACTGAAACAAGTAAAAGAGTAAGAGTACTGTGGATGACACCTGGTAACCAAAAGTGGCGAATGTGCCCTGCAAGCCCATTAATAGGGACATACCCAAAATAAGGTTTGGATACTACACTTTGAAGTCTCTTATCTAAACTTTGATTTTAAATCTAACTTTTATGTATATATAGTCTACACACAGTTGTATATATATATATAGGCTATACTCACCATTATCAATTCATGCCCAATAATAGCACAAACTGCCATTACTGCAATTTTTCCGAGAAACAAAAGGAAATCACCAACAGAGTTGATGGTAGCCAGTTGCAGAACATTGTTGAGGATGACATAGAAGGCCATTTTGGCTGACGTACAGTAGTTGTGACCATAAATAGCTGGAACAGAAAGGGAGCACTTTAAAAAAAAAAAACATAATTGAAAACAGAGAAACAAAGACAGTGTCAGTGTTTATGCAAACAGTTTGGATAAATTAATAGTTATTGCCAAGTTAATATGGCAGTCCAGAAAAATAAGACGAATGCTGCCATTGATTAGCTCCAAGAGGCTATCGCTTCTAGCTAACTATGCGACACACGAACCTGTGTCCATTATAACCTTCAAAAGGGGAGGTCAGCTGCTTCCCCTTGCTGGTCAGGCATCTACAGACTAGTTTCAGGGTATTTGCCCCTTGTCAATGCAGAGCAGCCGAACACAGCAGGCATCTGTTTTTGAAAACCAGTGGATGTATTCCACTGAATTTAAGTAAATAATCCTTCGAACAGATGGTCAGCAGTGACACCTGCTGGGTTTGGCTGCACTGCATTGATAAGTGACAAATACCCTGAAACTAGTCCGTAGATGTCTGACCAGCAAGGGGAAGTGGCTGACCGCCCCTGTTCGAAGGTTATACTGGACACAGATTCGTGTGTCACATAGCTAGCTAGAGGCGATGGCCTCTTGGAGCTAATCAACAGCAGCATTCGTCCTATATTTCTGGACTGCCAGATTAGCTTGGCAATAACTATTAATACCCAGTACCGCTTCCGTAGTCTCCTTTAGAGAGACTTAGAAATATTAATATTTCTAGTTTAGATAAAAGAATGGTTCAAAGTGTAACCATTTATGTCTTACTGAGAAATTCCACATCATTTACTCTCTTGTGTCAATCTTTACAGTAAATTAATTGTAATCTCTCAACAGAACTTCAGAGTATATTTCAAGGGCCATCCTCCTCCCCCATGATACATGAGAGATGAGTGATGATGATTTACATGAGTAATGATTGTTCTATTTCCTTTTCTTTTCGTGCCACTGATGGGAATATAATCTCACAATGTTTATCACATTGAACAATTGCCAGACTCTACACACTCGAAACCCAGGGCTTTAATTGAGTGTTCCTGAATATAGAACAGGTACATCATGTCCCTGCATGTCATTAGAGATAACTAAAAAGATTAATGACAGGAAAGGTTTCATCCAACCCAACCATGCCAGGATGGAAAAGTGAATAAAAAAAACTCTGCTCATGAAAGCTAATTAGATCATCATCACCATCACCATCATAATAATTATCATCACATCAAAATAAATATCAAATGGAAATTGTCGTTGTGACACCTGTGCCGGTGGCACGTAAAAAGCACCATTCGAACGTGGCTGATGCCACCACCGCCTTGACTGGCTTCTGTGCTGGTGGCACGTAAAAAGCACCAACCAACTGTGGCCGCTGCCAGCCTCCCCTGGCACCTGTGCCGGTGGCACATAAAAAGCACCCACTACACTCTCGGAGTGGTTGGCATTAGGAAGGGCATCCAGCTGTAGAAACACTACCAGATCAAGACTGGAGCCTGGTGCAGCCTCCTGGTTTCCCAGACCCTGGTCGAACCGTCCAACTCATGCTAGCACGGAAAACAGACATTAAATAACGATGATGATGATGATGATGACATCACTATTATTATCATTATCAGCATCATCATCACCACCACCCAGTCATAACTGACCCCTACTTTCACAGTCACCATTACCATTATCATCATAAATGCTACCACCACCACCAACACCATCACTGACGTAACCAAATTTCTACAAACCCATCTCAGTGTAGGCATTCTTGCTGATGAACTTGATGCTTTTCTCGTAGAGCCACAAGCAACATCTGAGACATTTGGTCAAGAAGGATATCACAGCATTGGTTCTACTTTTACTTCTGGAGAGAGAGAGAAAGACAATGATTAGTGTGTTGGTGAGAGAGAGAGAAAGACAATGTAGTTTGTTAGGGAGAGAGAGAGAGAACATTTAAAGTGTAGATAAGGCTGAAAGTTTTGTGCATGGCTTTTAACCCCCCCCCCCCATAGCTTTTAAACTTCAAAAAGTTACACGGGTGGCTCAAAGGATGATAGCTTCATCCAAGGCTCTTAGCAAATGCAAATACATGATAGCACCCATCTCCCTTAAACCACACACTACCATCTTAAGTAAGACACACTGCATAATGTTATCCCAGACATTCTTTATCTGAATATATATAAAAAAAGACTCCGCCGGTTACGATGACGAGGGTCCCAGCTGATGCGATCAACGGAACAGCTTGCTCGTGAAATTAACGTGCAAATGGCTGAGCATTCCACAGACACGTGTACCCTTAACGTAGTTCTCGGGGATAATCAGCGTGACACAGAGAGTGACAAGGCTGACCCTTTGAAATACAAGTACAACTCATTTTTGCCAGCTGAGTGGACTGGAGCAACGTGAAATAAAGTGTCTTGCTCAAGGACACAACGCGTCGCCGGGAATCGAACTCACAACCTTACGATCATGAGCCGAATGCCCTAACCACTAAGCCACGCGCCCTCACTGAATATATATATATATATATAGGCACATGTGTGACTGTGTGATAAGTTTGTTTTCCAATCACATGGTTCCAGGTTCAGTCCAACTGTGTGGCACCTTGGACAAATATCGTCTACTATAGCCTTGGGCCAACCAAAGCCTTCTGAGTGGATTTGGTACATAAAAACCGAAAGATGCCCATCATATATATATATATATATATATATCTTTGTGTGTGTGTGTGTGTGTGTGTGTACATGTCTGTGTTTGTCCCTGCCACCACTTGACAACCGGTGTTGGTGTGTTTATGTCTACATAACTTAGCGGTTTGGCAAAAGAGACCAATAGCATAAGTACCAGGCTTTAAAACATATGTCCTGGGGTCGAGTCATTCAACTAAAAATTCTTCAAGACAGGGCCCCAGCATGACCACAGTCTAACAATTTAAACAAAATAAAAAGATATATATTTGTAAATAAACAAGAAGTGATGGTCACAACATCATCAACAACAAATGACCCCTTGTCTGGTCTGCTAATGATTTCGCCCACTCGTTACCTTAACAACAGCAAATAACAATATTATAAAATGTTACCTTGAATCAATAACTTCCATAATAAGCCGAAACATGGATGCACTGGCGATCAGGAGCGATCCAAACAACACTGACCCTAGGTGATACCTGGAACAGAAGGACACTGGTCAATTTCCTAAGAATTAGATGCAATACTTAAACACCTTAAACCAGTCCAAATATTTTACTGTTTCAAATTGGCTACATCTGGCTTCACATCTACTCTACAACATCATCATTGCTTAATGTCCGCTTTCCATGCTGGCATGGGTTGGACGGTTCAACTGGGGTTTGGGAAGCCAGAAGGCTGCACCAGGCCCAGTCTGATCTGGCAATGTTTCTATGGCTGGATGCCCTTCCTAACGCCAACCACTGCGTGAGTGTAGTGGGTGCTTTTTACGTGCCACCTGCACAGGTGCCAGACGAGGCTGGCAAACGGCCACGATCGGATGGTGCTTTTTACGTGCCACCGGCACAGAGGCCAGACGAGGCTGGCAACGGCCACAATCAGATGGTGATTTTTTACGTACCACCGGCATGGAGGCCAGTCAGGGCGGTGCTGGCAACGGCCACGTTCGGATGGTTCTCTTACATGCCACCAGCACTGGTATCACAGCTACAATTTCCATTGATGCTGATCGATTTCATCATCCAAAATAAACAACCACATCAACGAAATCTTAAATCTACAAGATAATGCATGATTAATTGGAAAGATCACCATCATCTTTGTTTAACGTCCGCTTTCCATGCTAGCATGGGTTGGACGATTTGGGTGAACCAGGCTCCAATCTTGATCTGGCAGTGTTTCTACAGCTGGATGCCCTTCCTAACGCCAACCACTCTGAGAGTATAGTGGGTGCTTTTTACATGCCGTAAATAAATAGGCATTATATTTGACAGAGTATTCTGAATGCTAAAGGGTTACAGCAAAAAGATTTCATCTATTTTATAAATATTTTAGGATTTTCCAGAATGTATTTGAAAAGTTTCGTGTATTCAGAAGCAGATGAAATATTTTTACAGTTGACAATTGCTGGTCCTTTTTGACACAATAAATGAGAGTAATATAAAGGTATATTTTATATTACTCAGACAGTATGAAAAAAGGGCTTGTATAATATATATATATATATATTAATAGTTATTGCCAAGCTAACATGGTAGTCCAGGAAAACAAGATGAATGCTGCTGTTGATTAGCTCCAAGAGGCCATCGCCTCTAGCTAGCTATGTGACACACGAACCTGTGTCCATTACGACCTTCGAACAGGGGAGATCAGCCGCTTCCCCTTGCTGGTCAGGCACCTGCAGACTAGTTTCGGGGTTTTTGCCCCTTATCAATGTGGAGCAGCCGAACCCAGCAGGGTAAGCAATGCATTGTAATTCATCTGCGCAGGGTATGCATCAGCCCTCCAATGCCTTTTTTTATTTCATTAATAAATCAATACACTTACTTGACCCCAACCAAAACCATGTAAAAAAAAGAAGGCCACCTGTGTATATATATCACTTACCGTGTCAGTCGGATAATACTGAGGACAACCGGGTGTTTTAGTGTGGCTCTGTTTCTGTAAGAGAGACAGAAACATTAAGACATCAAGTATAAATCATTGTACAACATGAAAATGTTAAAGCATCAAAGGGTGGGTGACGGAGAGGTGTACAACAAGATAGCTTGGATCTTTTTAGCCTTTACTTGTTTTAGTCATTAGACTGTGGCCATGCTGGGGCACCACCGGCAGGAATTTGCAGTCAAAGCAATCGACCCTAGTAATTACTTATTTTAAGCCTGGTGCTTATTCCATTGGTACCTTTTTGCCGAACAACTAGGTTACAGGGATGTAAACACAGAACATAAAGACACACACACATACATCATCATCATTTAACGTCCACTTTCCATGCTAGCATGGGTTGGACGATTTTGACTGAGGGCTGGTGAACCACATGGCTGCACCAGGCTTCAATCTTGATCTGGCAGAGTTTCTACAGCTGGATGCTCTTATATACATATATATATACACACACACTCACAGATGCGATCCAGAGATTCTCTGTATAGAAGACAGTAGAGCTCAAAAGATTCAAACTTGGACTCTGATGTCTTTACAGGGGATCATTCCACAAGATAAAGAAAGGCTAAAAGAGGGAAGGAGTTCGGCAGGTATGGAGGCAATTATGTGGATAAACAAATCAGATATATCAAATAAATTAATATATCAAATATATTATTTAATATATTTGATGTATCTAATTCGATTATCTGCATAATTGCTTTTCTCTCTCTATATATAAAAAAACAAAACAAGAATGTAACAGGTGACAAGAAAACATTCAGACAGCAGGTGATACAAAAATGGGCAGGAATAAACAAGGACAGGTCATTCGGAGGTTTCAGTTGCAGTTTCAGCTGGTTATATATATATATACATACACATACTATGAGTATCTCTCCTTTTCTGTCTACTAAATCTACTCACAAGGCTTAAGTCAGCCTGAGGCTATGGTAGTAAACACCTCCCCATGGTGCCAAGTAGTGGGACTGAACCCAGAACCATGTGGATGGGAAGCAAACTTATTATCATACAACCACGTCAGAGATAGCAGTTGAACTACACTACCATTTTAAAAAGGGAAGGACAATTTGGATAAGTCTTAGATATATTGTGCCTGAAGACGCATTGAATGTTAAGCAATTTTGTTTGATCAGTATTGATCTGGGACTAAATAACAATCCATCTTTAATGTGTGTAAGGAAAATTATTAATAGCCATAAAAATTTCTACTCTATCTAATTATCTCCCTTGAGGGTATACAGAGTTATTTCTCTTTATGGGTTTCCCCCTTGGTCAGCGCTCAACTTAAGCCTCAAGACACGAGCTTCCAAGAGAAATTTGAAGAACAAGGTAGCTTTCAGGGCCTTTACTTAGGAAAGGAAGAGGGGCGGTTCCTCCTCACCTTGTAAATTCACAGGGGTTCTTGGATTTCCGAAGCCCTTCTTGAGACATTTGCCAAAAAACGATCATCATCATCATCGTTTAACGTCCACTTTCCATCCTAGCATGGGTTGGACGAATGACTGAGGGCTGGCGAACCAGATGGCTGCACCAGGCTTCAATCTTGATCTGGCAGAGTTTCTACAGCTGGATGCCCTTCTTAACGCCAACCACTCCGAGAGTGTAGTGGGTGCTTTTTACATGCCGCCGGCACAGGGCCAGTCAGGCGGTACTGGCAACGACCTCACTCGAATCTTTTTACACATGCCACCGGCACAGGTGCCAGTAAGGCGACATTGGTAATGATCATGTTCGAATAGTGTCTTTTACATGCCACCGGCATGGAGGCCATTTAGCCACTCTGTCAATGACCACACTCGTATGGTGCTCTTTGCAACCCGCTAGCACGGATGCCAGTCATCAACTTTGATTTTGGTTTTGATGTAATGTTCATCAATGCCATATACGAGGGCCTTCTCAATGAACGTCTACTTAAACCATTCCCCTAACCCTGCCTTAACCCTTTTACTGCAGAAATCAGATATATCCACTCAAAATTTCATTACTTTTAACAGTGGGAAACAGTTTTATAAACCAATCTCCCTTTTGTTGAAGAACGTCATGTACGAAACTA
Source organism: Octopus sinensis (assembly GCF_006345805.1). Lineage (NCBI taxonomy): Eukaryota > Metazoa > Mollusca > Cephalopoda > Octopoda > Octopodidae > Octopus > Octopus sinensis. The sequence goes on along the minus strand of NC_043019.1, from coordinate 11,399,818 downwards.
CATTTTTGTTGAGGCATCTTTTATCTTTTACTCGTTTCAGTCATTAAACTGCGGCCTTGCTGGGGCACCACCTTGAAGAGTTTTTAGTTGAATTAACCGACCCCAGTACTTATTTTTTTCAAACCGCTAAGTTATGAGGGATATAAACACACCAACACCAATTGCCAAGTGGTGGTGGGTGGACAGCCACAGACACAAAGACACACACAGTTCTTTCAGTTTTCCTCTACCAAATCCACTCATAAGGGTTTGGTTGGCCTGAGGCTATAGCAGAAGACACTTGTCCAAGGTGCCATGCAGTGGGACTGAACCTGGAACCATGTGGTTGGAAAGCAAACTTCTTATTTGTTTACTGCCTTCAAGGAACAACAAACAGAGGGAACAAACAAGGACAGACAAACAGATTAAGTCGATTACCAGTGCATCACTGGTACTTAATTTATCAACCCCGAAAGGATGAAAGGCAAAGTCAACCTCGGTGGAATTTGAACTCAGAATGTAGCGGCAGACGAAATACCGCTAAGCATTTTGCCTGGCATGCTAATGTTTTTGCCAGTTCGCCGCCTTCTTACCACACAAGAAACAAACTTCTTACCACACAGTCACGCCTGTGCCCATATGCCAAATTTATAGAGGCAATGTGACCTGCAGAAAAAACCAATTTTATTTTGTGGTAGATATTTAACATTCATTACTGAAATTATTGCGAGATTTAATTTTGCAGTTAAAGAGTTAACCAACCATCCATGCATGCCTTAACCATCCAACCATGCCTGCCTCACCAATCAATCATGCTTGTCTTTGCCTAATGGCTTTCCTGCTTGTGTCCTGAAAAAAAGACAGTGAACGCAAGTCAATGTACAAAGTACCAATGTTCTTACCGTGTGAAATACCAAATGGCTACAGAACTTGAAATCACAAAATCCCTGGAAGATGTGATGAAGTTGATGATCCAAAATATTCCAAAGATGTGGTACCATTTCATGTACTAAAGGAAGGAAGAGGAAATAAATAAATTAAATCAACGGTTCTCATCAATTTTATTCAAAATTTATTACTGTTGTTATATCCTCAACTCAACAAACCATCCAAAGTACTAGGGTTTATGCTTATCATCAACAGATCTCGTGTTATGTAACCTAGCAACAATTTCTATGTACTTCTTTGCTATCATCCCACTTCAATGTGCTAAGAGATTGCAAATACCTCATCTGTCACCACCTGGGTACCTCACCTGCCATTCATTCACTATTATTACACCATTTAACAGATCATATGTACCTCATCCAGCACCAGTTTCCTGGGCACTTACCTATTCCTTTACTACCCACAAGGGGCTAAACACAGAGAAGACAAACAAGGACAGACAAACGGCTTAAGTCAATTATATTGACCTCAGTGCATAACTGGTACTTAATTTATCGACCCCGAAAGGATGAAAGGCAAAGTCAACCTCGGCGGAATTTGAACTCAGAACGTAACGGCAGATGAAATACCTTTTTCTTTACTACCCACAAGGGGCTAAACATAGAGGGGACAAACAAGGACAGACATAGGTATTAAGTCGATTACATCGACCCCAGTGCGTAACTGGTACTTAATTTATCGACTCCGAAAGGATGAAAGGCAAAGTCGACCTCGGCGGAATTTGAACTCAGAACCTAACGGCAGACGAAATACCGCTAAGCATTTCGCCCGGCGTGCTAACGTTTCTACCAGCTCACCACCTCATTTCTAGAATGACATTGTAGGTAGGTGTTAGAAGTTGGATCTGGCCAGTTTGAGCTTAAAACAGGTAGAATATTTGGACCGGATATGGCTGGTTTAAATGCTATGTGAATAGATAAACATCCGATTTGACAGCATAATCTGAATGCTAAAAAGTTAAGGTATTAATTTGAGGCTGTAGTAGAAGACACATGTAGCAACGATGCAGTGTACTGGAAAATAAGCAGGAACCATGTGGTTTGGAAATTCTTATTTCTTTATTGCCCACAAGGGGACAAACAAGGACAGACAAAGGGATTAAGTCAATTACATCGACCCCAGTGCGTAACTGGTACTTAATTTATCGACCCCGAAAGGATGAAAGGCAAAGTCGACCTCGGCGGAATTTGAACTCAGAACCTAACGGCAGACGAAATACCGCTAAGTATTTCGCCTGGTGTGCTAACATTTCTGCCAGGTCACTGCCTTTAGTTTGGAAATTCTTAATCACACACAATAAATAGTACAATGGTTTTCCTTAGAGAGAAAGTACAACTCACGGTTAAGGTTTTGATCTCCTCAAGGTGGACATAATGTGTTTTCTCTTCAACAACTAAGTTTCCTGGGAAACAAGAAATGGAGAGGCAGGGATAATTAAAAAAAAAGAAGCAAAAAACAATATTATGACATGTCTTATAATTGATGACAGGTTTCATCTCAAAATAACTGTAATAAGAAACTGAATAATAGACAAACAGAAACAAGAACTGGAATTGGTCTTAGGACTAAGAGAACAGGTCACCAACAGAACTTCTATGGAGTTACTAGAAACGGTAGAAATAGCAGCTATATTGACCCTTTTGATACCAAAACTGCCTGAGAATTCCCTTGTTCTTATTGTAGTGTTTCCTGTTTTAAAGTGACCTAAATTAAAACCTTCTTCCCTCAAAATTCTGTGTTAATTTATAAATAGAGTAATCTGATTAATAATGACAATGTTACTTTATTAAGCTCTTCATTTTCAAAACTGAAAAAAGGGCAGTGAATTCCAACAAAAATATAGGTGTTTTGTAGTAGTAGTAATAGTTGTAGTAGTAGTAGTAGTAACAAGAAGAAGAGCTACCACTACCAGTTTTGTGATGAAAACTTCCAGTTTTAAAAGTGTTCTAAATTAAAGCCTTCTTCCATCAAAATTTTATGTTAATTTAAGTTCAATAATGACATTTAGTTTACTAAATTCTTCAGTGTTTTCAGAATTAATTGAAACAAAAGGCAGTGTATTTCACCAGAAATATGGTAACAAAAGGGTTAAAGTAATTTAAAATAGAAACCTTCTTCCATTAAAGTTCCATGTTAATTTATGTTCCAAACACCAGCTTAATAATGACAAAGCTATCTTATTAAATTCTTCAAATATTTTCAAAATTAATTGAAATAGATGAAATGTAATTCAACAAAAATACACTAAGAAAATGGCTATGGGTTAAGTTGTCAGAGCACTGCATCCTTCAAAACTTCCATGCTTCCTGAGATTCGCCAACACTACACCTGATTTTCTCCCCTCCATACACACGCAAGCATGTATCTGACTCATACACTGTTCACTTCCCAGACATTTGTACATTACCGCATCTACTTTATACGGGTTTTTGACAAGTGGTGCACCTGAGCACTGTATACAATAATTTCATTATTATTATTTAACACACCCCTACCACAATACATGCATTAAAAAGAAAATAGAAAAACCTGCCGTTAGTGACCCTTAAAAGATAATAAAGAATTCGTGATGGACAACAGCTTACCTGAACTTTCAATTGATATATAAATATAGACAAGGAAGGACAAAACTCCAAACATAATGAAAAAAATCTGTAAAAGAAAAAAGAAAAAATAGGTGAGAAGAATGTTCTGGAAGATTTTAGTACTTGTTGAAGTTCTTGCTGTCCGGGCACGAGATCATAAAGCCAAGGTGCCTAGTAAAAAGCATTGGTGTGGGTGCTGGTGCCATGTAGAAAGTGCTGGTGCTACTTAAAAAGCGCTGGTGATGGTGTCATGTAAAAAGCACCCAGTACACTCTGTAGAGTGGTCGGCATTAGGAAGAGCATCCAGCCACAGAAATCAAACCAAAACAGACTATGGAACCTGGTGTAGCCCCCTGACCATACCAGTTCCTGTCAAGCCATCCGACTCATGCCAGCATGGAAAATGGATGTTAAATGATTATGATGATGATGATGATGATAGTCTGGCTGTTGGAGTATATTGTGTGGGGTGTGCTTGTTTAGGTTTGAGTTAGTTTTCATCCAACAGATCAAAAAGGACATTCTAGCCATGACCATCCCATTGTTTATTCAGGCAGTGTATACTAGGTTACATTATCCAATGTGTGCTTTTGTAAGATGGTAAAGTATGATATGAGATATAAATGGCTGCTGTTTCTAGCAGGTCCATGAACTATGTACAAGTTCTCTTCAGGCCACAAGTTACTGTCATTGACTTGGAGTGACCCTATAATATCAGGAGGCAAACAGTTGTTATATCAGGTTGGAGTAATCCTGTAATGTCAGAGGGTGAACAGTGATATCATCATGGAACAACCCTGTAATGTCAGAGGGCAAACAGCTGCCATATTGTCTTGAGCATAAACAATTGTTATATCAGCTTGGAACAATTCTGTAAGATCAGGGCAAACAGTTGCGATGTTGGTTTAGAACAGGGGTCGCCAAACTTTTTTGACCATCGATCCCCTTTAGCCACCTGTTTAGAACAATCTGTAATATGAGGGCAAACAGGTGGTTGTATCAGCTTGGAATAATCTTGTAATATCAGAGGGCAAACAGATGTTAAGTTGGCTTGGAATGACCCTGTAACAACAGGGGGAGAACTGGTTATGTTGGATTAGAACAACCCCGTAATGTCAGAGGGCAAACAGGTTGAATCAACTTGGAATAACCCTGTAATGTCAGTGGGGAAAACTACCGTTATATCTTCTTGGCATAACTCTGTAATATCAGAGGGCAAACTGCTGTTACACAATCTTAAGGGCAAGCAATCATTATATTGGCTTGGAACAACCCTGAAATATCAGAAGGCAAGCAGCAACATTACTGCATTAATTTGGGATCCTGTGATATTAGGCATCTGTCTTTTACAAAGAAAAATGAAGATGTGAGCAGAAAGAAGATTCCAGAGGGATGATGTTCAAGGGAGGAAAAACTGGAGATAATGGTTACTTCGTGATGGGTGAGGAGTGGATGCTATAAGGGTGATATGGGGTGGAGAAATGAGTAGGGCAGGGGGCCAGAATGCTGGAGGTATGAGACCAACTAACTCTGAGGAACAAAACTAAATTATTAACCAATGGCATCCATCCAGTCCCACTGCATGGCAACTTAGGCAAGTGTCTTATACTATATCTCTTGGCTGGCCAAAGTCTTATAAGTGGATTTGGTAGATGGAAACTGAAAGAAGCCTGTCATACATAACATACATATATATATATATAATTGCAGTGTGGAAGGTGTTTATAGCCATATAAGAAAACACAAAACGTTAGATTCACTTCAACATTTAAATTTAATTGTCAAAATATTTTCGTCGCTTTGAGACGCGGTCAGTGAACAGGTCGCATCTCAAAGCGACGAAAATATTTTGACAAATATAAATTAAATTTAAATGTGAAGTGAATCTAACGTTTTTTGGTTTCTTAAATGGCTTATAAACACCTTCCACGTGCAAGTTTCGTTCCAGCACTCGATCTCATATCCAGTCACTCACATGCAAGTACATCTCCGTAATATATATATATATATATATATATATATATATGTATGTATGTATGTATGTTTTTATGTGTGTGTTGTCTGCTTCCATCACTTAACAACTGATGTTGGTGTATTTATAAGTCTTATAAGTGGATTTGGTAGATGGAAACTGAAAGAAGCCTGTCATACATACATACATATATATATATATAATTGCAGTGTGGAAGGTGTTTATAAGCCATATAAGAAACACACAAAACCGTTAGATTCACTTCAACATTTAAATTTAATTGTCAAAATATTTTCGTCGCTTTGAGACCGCGGTCAGTGAACAGGTCGCAGTCTCAAAGCGACGAAAATATTTTGACAAATTAAATTTAAATGTTGAAGTGAATCTAACGGTTTTTGTGTGTTTCTTAAATGGCTTATAAATACCTTCCACGCTGCAATTGTTTTCGTTCCAGCACTCGATCTCAGATCCAGTCACTCACTATGCAAGTACATCTCCGTAATATATATATATATATATGTATGTATGTTTTTATGTGTGTGTTTGTCTGCTTGCCATCACTTAACAACTGATGTTGGTGTATATATATATCCCTGTAACTTAACAGTTCAACAAAAGAGACCAATAGAATAAGTACTAGGCTTACAAAGAATAAGTCCTGGGGTCATTTTCTTCAACTAAAACCCTTTAAGGCAGTGCTCTAGCATGGCTGCAGTCAAATGACTGAAACAAGTAACAGAATATATATTATATTATATTATGTAAAGCATAATATGTTATATATATGTATATTATTGTAATTGCCATTTTAGTAAATAAATAAATAAGTTAACATAATTTAATGTCTAAAAGTTGATGAACCACCTATTGAGAGTTGGTGTCTTCTTGTCATGACATCACATGACTGTCGTAAATGAGTGTCCCTGTTATACAAGCAGTGTCGTTCAATTCCAATAACCTACAAGAATATGTCTGGCCATAGTGAAATATTACCTTGCTTGAAAACAAGAGAGGGTTGATGACAGGATGGACATCTGACCATAGAAAGGATGATGATGATGATGTTGATGACGGTGATACTGCTGCTGTTTACAATGATGATGATGATCATGGTGATGCTGCTGCTGTTGCTGTTTACAATGATGATGATGATTATGGTGACGGTGATGATTAAATACAAAACTTACCACAAATGGTAGCAGATTCAGTAGAGGAATATCGGTCACAACCTTACCAGCTTCCCTGAAAAGTTGACTGACCTGTAAGAGAGAGCGAAAGAGAGAGTGAGAGAGAAAGAAACAGGGACAGAGAGAGAGAGAGAGGAGAGAGAGAGAGAGAAAAGGGGAGGATGACAAAGAGCGAGAAAAACAAAAAGAGAGAGAGAGAGAGAGTGAGAGAGAAACAGGGACAGAGAGAGAGAGAGAGAGAAAAGAGGAGGATGACAAAGAGCGAGAAAAACAAAAAGAGAGAGAGAGAAACAGGGACAGAGAGAGAGAGAGAAACAGGGGAGACAGAGAGAGAGAGCAAGAGAGAATGAGAGAGAAACAGAGAGAGAGAGAGAGAAAAGGGGAATATGACAGCGTAAGACAAAGAGCGAGAAAGACAAAAAGAGAGAGAGAGAGAGAGAGAGTGAGAGAGAGAGACAATGACAGTGGCAGAGAGAAAGAGGAAAATAGAATTGAATGATGGGAAGTGTTGTTGTTTAGCCCAAGGTTGGCCTTGATCAGACCAATGACCCCAAACCGTTCCAGTCATTCTACAAGAGACGTAGGGGATCCAATTGTGCTCTTCCTTCTCTTTTTTTGTTTACAAGAGTGGCTGTGTGGTTTAAGATATTTGCTTCCCAACCACATGGTTCCGGGTTCAACCCCACTGTGTGATACTTTGGGAAAGTGTCTCCTACTATAGCCCTAGGCCAACCAAAGCCTTGTGAGTGGATTTGGTAGACAGAAACTGAAAGAAGCCCATCGTATATGTGTGTGTGTATATATATATATATATATATATATATGCATGTGTGTGTATATGTTTGTGTGTCTGTGTTTGTTCCCCCAACATCGTTTGACAACCAATGCTGATGTCTTTACGTCCCCGTAACTTAGCGGTTCAGCAAAGAGACCGATAGAATAAGTACTAGGCTTACAAAGAATAAGTCCTGGGGTTGATTTGCTCAACTAAAGGCGGTGCTCCAGCATGGCTACAATCAAATGACTGAAACAAGTAAAAGAGTGTACCACATGTGCAAAAAATGGTTGCAGAGCACTGTCATAGGGTGTGCTACATGCTTTTTATGTGGCACTAACATGGGTGCTAATCATGTGGTCCAACATGGGTGCTTTTTACATGGACTGGCACGATGGTATGCATTATGAAAGATATTTGGCTGCTATTTCTAGCAGGTTATCGACCACAAAGTAGCTCTCTTAACCCAGTTTGGTGTGATTTGAGGGAGATTTAGCTGCTATATCCAGTAGGTCCAGCAACCAAGCAGCAACTCCCTTTGTGGATCAGCAGGATGGCTAGGTAAAGTGTATTAGAAGCGGTTCTCGACCTGGGTCCACATGGCCCCTGAGATCCACAAGATGTATTTTAAGGGTCCATGGAAACTTCTGGCTTAGATGTATTTATTGCAAGAAAGAGCTTGGTTTCTTTCCCTATTACAAGTTAATGAGTGAAAAGCAAAATAAGAACTTTGAAAGATGGGACCATCAGAACAAAACAGAAATCAAAAGGGACCTCCATCATCATCATTGTTTAACGTCCGCTTTCAATGCTAGCATGGGTTGGACGATTTTGACTGAGGGCTGGCGAACCAGATGGCTGCACCAGGCCCCAATTTTGATCTAGCAGAGTTTCTACAGCTGGATGCTCTTCCTAATGCCAACCACTCCAAGAGTGTAGTGGGTGGTTTTTATGTGCCACAGGCACGGGGGCCAGTCAGGCGGTACTGGCAATGACCTCACTCGAATCTTTTTACACATGCCACCAGCACAGGTACCAGTAAGGTGACGTTGGTAACGATCACCAGATGGCTGCACCAGGCCCCAATCTTGATCGAGCAGAGTTTCTACAGCTGGATGCCCTTCCTAATGCCAACCACTCCGAGAGTGTAGTGGGTGGTTTTTATGTGCCACCGGCATGGGGGCCAGACTGGCGGTACTGGCAACGACCTCGCTCGAATCTTTTTGCACATATCGTTTAACGTCCGCTTTCCATGCTAGCATGGGTTGGACAATTTTGACTGAGGGCTGGTGAACCAGATGGCTGCACCAGGCCCCAATTTTGATCTAGCAGAGTTTCTACAGCTGGATGCCCTTCCTAATGCCAATCACTCCGAGAGTGTAGTGGGTGCTTTTTACATGCCACCGGCACGGGGGCCAGTCAGGCGGTACTGGCAATGACCTCACTTGAATCTTTTTACACATGCCACCAGCACAGGTACCAGTAAGGTGACGTTGGTAACGATCACTAGATGGCTGCACTGAGGGCTGGCGAACCAGATGGCTGCATCAGGCCCCAATCTTGATCTGGCAGAGTTTCTACAGCTTGATGCCCTTCCTAACGCCAACCACTCCGAGAGTGTAGAGGGTGCTTTTTACGTGCCACCGGCACGGGGGCCAGTCAGGCGGTACAGGCAAGGACCTCACTCAAATCTTTTTACACATGCCACCAGCACAGGTACCAGTAAGGTGACGGTAACGATCACCAGATGGCTGCACCAGGCCCCAATCTTGATCTAGCAGAGTTTCTACAGCTGGATGCCCTTCCTAATGCCAACCACTCCGAGAGTGTAGTGGGTGCTTTTTACGTGCCATCGGCATGGGGGCCAGTAAGGCGGTACTGGCAACAACCTCGCTTGAATCTTTTTACACACGTTGTTTAACGTCCGCTTTCCATGCTAGCATGGGTTGGACAATTTTGACTGAGGGCTGGCAAACCAGATGGCTGCACCAGGCCCCAATTTTGATCTGGCAGAGTTTCTACAGCTGGATGCCCTTCCTAATGCCAACCACTCTGAGAGTGTAGTGGGTGCTTTTTATGTGCCACTGGCATGGGGGCCAGTCAGGTGCTACTGGCAACAACCTCGCTCAAATCTTTTTACACATGCCACCGGCACAGGTGCCTGTAAGGCGACGTTGGTAACAATCACACTCGAATGGTACCCTTTAAGTAAGAAAATAGTTGAGAGCCACTGATTAGAGAAGGTTGAACAGAAGACATATAGAACGAGAGAGAAGTCTTTAAGGAAATGCATGAGGATGACTTACCAAAGATATGTGCTTGCGTAATGCTATGATGAGCAGTATGATTATTATCTGCAATAGAAATAGGGGACAGGTCATGCACTCTGGCCTTATTAGGTGATGAAGATGAGAGTGGGGTATGGGACGATATGATGTAAAATAGTGATGATGGTAGTGACTGTGGTTGTGATGGTGGTGATTAAGATGGTAATGATTTTGATTGTGATGGTTGTGGTGTTGATCATGATGGTGGTGATTATGATGTTGTTGGTGTTGGTTGTGGAGGTGATGGTGGTGGTGGTGGTAATGGTGGTGATGGTGGTAGTTGTGATGGTTGTGGTGTTGGTCATGATGGTGGTGATTATGATGTTGTTGGTGTTGGTGGTGGTAGTTGTGATGGTAATGGTGGTGATGGTGGTAGTTGTGATGGCTGTGGTGTTGGTCATGATGGTGGTGATTATGATGTTGTTGGTGTTGGTGGTGGAGGTGATGGTGGTGGTGGTGGTGGTAGTTGTGATGGTTGTGGTGTTGGTCATGATGGTGGTGATTATGATGTTGTTGGTGTTGGTGGTGGAGGTGATGGTGGTGGTGGTGGTAGTTGTGATGGTTGTGGTGTTGGTCATGATGGTGGTGATTATGATGTTGTTGGTGTTGGTTGTGGTGGCGATGGTGGCGGTTGTGATGGTGGTGGTTGTTGTGATGGTGGTGGTTGTGATGGTAGTGGTGGTGGTTGTGATGGTAGTGGTGGTGGTTGTGATGGTGGTGGTGTTGATCACGATGGTGGTGATTATGATGTTGGTGTTGACTGTGGTGGCGATGGTGGTGGTGGTGGTGGTTGTGATATTAACCAAAGTATAAGTTTCCAACTTACAGTTACCACTGACATGAAGAGGGAGACAAAAAGCCACAACGCAGGTTCATCCGCAGGTTTGGATACTTTAACAGCAGCCTTATCACCTCTCTGCAAAGCATAATATTGATACCTACAATAAAGAACACAACAGTTAATCCTTTGCCAGCCTCATGGGTTTCATGTGGCACACAGGACATATTTCCCTAGCATCCATACATCAAATCTGATAGACATTGCCATTTTGTTTTTTCCTCTTTAGCCACCAGACTAACTTGCAACTTACTAAATCTATATATATATAAAACTGTAGTTGTGTGAGTGTCTGTCCCCTTCGATTTAGATTCCTAACTCCTCCCACATTTTGCGGTGCAGTTTAACCAAATTCGGGTATCTTATAGTCGTGATTAATATCGAGCCCGTCTGAGTATTAGCGCGCGTCAACGATGAGTCTACGATTTTAAAAATAATTTAACATAATTTTTTTATTCCATTTTAATGCATAATTTTTCGTGTGTCGATGGCGGCGGAGTTGGCGTCCACGCTCAAACACCTGCACCTGTGTTTGCTTCTCCCCCTTCTTCCCTCCCTCGTGAAGCTGTGGGGAAGGGAGTTTAAGGAAATCAACGTCGTAAAGCGTTGTCAAGGAGACCAGCGTTCTTTTAGAACAACGACTTCATGGCTTGAAGACACCAAAACAGAAATGGGTAAGAAAGCCCGTATTGGCATCTATAAGGGAAGTAACTCTCTAAAAATGCTTATATAGTTATTTCCCTTACAAACCCGAGCAACGCCGGGCGATACTGCTAGTACTTAATAATAATACTGTATAACATGATTTTTGTCTTTGGGTAGCAAGTGTTATTTCCTATTTGTTAACCCCTAGAAAGTATGAAAAATGGTTAATATTGCCTTCAAACTTTGCTTTTGTTACATTTATTCAAACTCCAAAGAATTCCTCTTAACACATAGTGGGGGGAAATAAATATTCGTTCATGTCAAAATTCTTTATTTATTTAATTTCTAATGAAAATAAATGGGATATACCAATACTATATTTGCATACACATGCATAAACTAAGAATATACAAAAGAAACTAATAAATTATAGTAACTAAGGAATGTATATTCAATTATAAATATTTAGGGGTGAAAAAACTACTCCTGTTCATGGTCTGCTAAGGTAGTCTTTAGCAGAGAGGACAGAGGGGTACTCACCAATAGATAGCAAGCTATACTTACCAACAGAAAATCACAAGTCCCAGGAGGGTGAGAGCTACAACAACAGCCACAAGCCAAACTATATATTCCCCCAAAAATCTCATTATAACCAGGAAGATTATGGACAGGGCTGCAAGAGAGGAAAACAATTCTGTAAAGTTTTTGTTGTTATTTCTAGCAAGGTGGGCAACCACATAGAGGCTCCTTTGCTGATAAACTAGTGGTGTTGTTGTTTAGCCCAGGGTCAACCCTCATCAAGTAGACAGGCTTATATCATAAAGCATTTCAGCAATGATCATTCCATTTGTTTTTTCAAATTAATCTACAACTACATTGTCTCTTGCCCTACTTTTAAGACAGTAAGGTATGATTTAGCTGCTGTTTCTAACAAGATCAATGACCACATAGAGGTTCATCACTGAGTTATGAGAGCACAGAACAAGATTTGAGAAAAAAAAAAAGTGATGCCATACTTGGACCAGTAGCAGCAGCAGTCACCACCACCACCACCATCATTAATCACAATAACAACAACAATTATAATTATTACAAGCTAACAAAAAAGCCTCTATGTGCTCACTCAATCTGCTAGAAATGACAGCTAAATATCTCTTAAATTACATCTTGTACTCTTTCACCACAACTTTCTCTCACTCTTTCTTCCTACTTCTGTTACAAAGCAGAGGAACCATGGTGTAACCCACTATGGTGTGGTAAACTTTCAGACCCTAGTCTAGAATTGCGAATCCTCTGTACCCCAGGATGGTTCAGCACTCCACCCGTTAAAAGCCACCATTTACGGAATGAGGATAACAACGTAGCTTTTGCGCCCGTGCAACCGCCAGTCTATTGCGTGTGGTGGGTGGATCTTCAAGTTGCCACACGCATTCTTAGTAGCTTAGAGTAGGCTCGAATTAGAGATTATTCTTTGTGGCTAATGGCGTGAGTCCTGGTTGGAAGAAGAAGAAGAACAGCAGCTTCAAAGATTGCTGAAATCAAGAAGGAATCTGAAGAAATTTTGAATGAGGTTAAATTAAATCTTTCGTGTTCAGATTTCTTCGTCAAATGTAATACTTAATTATTTAAATTGTTTTGAACTAGTCTCTTTCTCACTTTATCCTCTCTTTTACTTGTTTCAGTCATTTGACTGCGGCCATGCTGGAGCACCACCTTTAATCGAGCAACTCGACCCCCGGGACTTATTCTTTTGTAAGCCCGGTACTTATTCTATCGGTCGCTTTTGCCGAACCGCTAAGTGAAGGGGACATAAACACACCAGCATCGGTTGTCAAGTGATGCTGGGGGAAAAACACAGACATACAAACATACACACACACACACACATATATATATATATATATATATATATATATATATATATATATATATATATATACACACATATATATACATATATACGATGGGCTTCTTTCAGTTTCCGTCTACCAAATCCACTCACAAGGCTTTGGTTGGCCCGAGGCTATAGCAGAAGACACTTGCCCAAGGTGCCACGCAGTGGGACTGAACCCGGAACCGTGTGGTTGGTAAACAAGCTACTTACCACGCAGCCACTCACCTTGTAGTTTCAAGATTTCAATGGTGTTTTTGTATATTTTTAGAATGACATTGTAGGGTAGGTGTGAGAGGTTGGATCTAGCGAATTTAAAAATAAAACTGGCTGAATATTTTAGCCAGATTTGGCCGGATTAAATGCTAAAAGGTTAAATAACACTGAACTGAAACCAGCTCTGGATGTTCTACTGGACAGTATTTCATCAGTGCTAGAAGCAATAAAAAATATTGTTGAAACTGGCCAGATCCAGCCACTCACACCTACCCTACAATGTCCCTCTAAAAATAGACAATCATATCTTCAAAACCTTGAAGTTACAAGACAATATATAATCAATTAAAAAAATGTGGATCAATAAGTATAATATTTGATTAATTGATCTGAATGCTAAAGTAAGTTCTGCAGAAGTGGAGGTATGAACACCTTGTCTTTCAGATACCCCCAAAGGGAAAAAATCACAAAGGGGAACTGGGTGGTGGCAGACCATCAATTACAGATCATTCACACCGGCATGGCCAATCCTGCATTCTGGAAGATGCTGGTCGAGGTAATCATGTATGTGTCTATACCAATGTGGTGGGGTCCCATTCTTGCTATATATGTTTCTTTACTACCCACAAGGGGCTAAACACAGAGGGGACAAACAAGGACAGACAAACGGATTAAGTCGATTACATCAACCCCAGTGCGAAACTGGTACTTAATTTATCGACCCCAAAAGGATGAAAGGCAAAGTCGACCTCGGCGGAATTTGAACTCAGAACTTGGCAACGGGTGAAATACCGTGAAGCACTTCGCCCGGCGTGCTAACGTCTCTGCCAGCTCGCCGCCTTTTATATAGCATTCTTGCTATATAATGTAATTGGGTACCTCTTCTTCCTTATGGGGCAACACCTGAATAAACAGCATCGTACCATTCATTTTGAATTAGCCTGTGAAACACTAAAGCACTTACCTATCGACAACAGACCCATATAAACTATTTCCCTCCAGGAGGTTTCGAGATCAACAGCAATTTTCTGAAAGAGAAATAACACAAATTTTTGGTAAGTTAGGATTGGTGCTAAGTTTAGGTTTACATCCGTGTGTGTGTGTGTATGCATATTCAGAAATGGCAAAATGATTAACCTTTTTGAGACCGCCTCAGCTGATTCAAACTTTCTGTTTTAAAGTGATTCAAATTAACCCTTTAGCATTTAAAGCAGCCATATCTGGCCCAAATACTCTGCCTGGATTATTTTCAAAATTATTTGAAACAAAGGCAGTATATTTCAACAGAAATATGGTAGCAAAGGAGTTTAAATGATCTGATTTTAACCCTTTCGTTACTGTATTTATTTCGAAATGCTCTGTGTTTCTTTTAATTACTTCAAATATAACAAAGAATTTAGTAAAATAACTTAGTTATCATTAAGCTAGTGTTAGGAACATAAATTATAACTAAAGTTTCGTGGAAGAATTTAATTCAAAACTTATGACAACAATACATTTGTACTACAGAGCCAGAGTCAGTCTCAGCAAGTCTGGTACCAAAAGGGTTAAAAATATCATGGTGACTTTAACCCTTTTGTTACCTTATTTCTATTGAGATACTCTGTGTTTCTTTCAATTAATTTTCAATACAACAAAGAATTTAGTAAAATAACTTAGTTATCATTAAGCTAGTGTTAGGAACATAAATTGTGACTAAGGTTTAGTGGAAGATTTTAATTCAAAACTTATGAAAACAAGACATTTGTACTCAGAGCCAGAGCCGGTTTCGGCCAGGTTGGTAACGAAAGGGTTAAACTTTCTTCCACCACAATCATATGTTAATCTATGATCCAAACACCAAAGTTATTTGACCAAACTCATCATTATTTTCAAAAATAAGTGAAACAAAGGCAGTATATTCCAACAGAAATACACTAAGAAAAGGGTAAGTGCGCTAAGTGGCGATAAGTAAAAATGCAATGTTAATACCAGTTTGAACATGCTAAGAGCACATTCAGACTTGTAAACAAGACATTTACCATGTTCTGTCATGGAGAAAAAAACTTCTTCCATCACAATTTCATGTTGATTTTATGATCCTAACCACATGGTTGCCTTGTGAGTAGATGGAAACTGGAAGAAGCCTGTCATATATATATGTATATGTATATATATATCCCTCTCTCTCTTTCGGAGAGGCACAAGCACCTACACGCACATATACACACACGGCAGTAACTTCCACCTACTGAATTCAATCACAAAGCTCCGGTCAGCTCGGGGCTATAGTGAAAGACACCTACCCAAAGTGCCATGCAGTGGGACTGAACCCGAAACCATATAGCTAGGAAGCAAGCTCCCTAACCACACAGCCATGCCCGATATATATATATATATATATATATATATGTATGTATGTATATCTCTATGTATGTGTGCGTATCTTTGTGTTTGTTCCTCATCATCGCATGATAATCGGTGTTGGTGTGTTTACATCCCCTGTAACTTAGCGTTTCAGCAGAGAGAATAAGTACTAGGTTTAAAAATAAGTCCTGGGGTTGAACTGTTCAACAAAAACACTTCAAGGCGGTGCTCCAGCATTGCCACAGTCAAATGGCTGGAACAAGTAATAAAAGAACTTCTAATAATAATTAATTATAAAAATGAAAAAAAAAATAGGGGTTTTTTAAATATGAAATTGCTACGGGGGTCCACTTGAATAAAATAAGAATCAACAGGGTTCATGAACCAAAAAATATGGTTGAGAACCGCTGCTACAAATGAAGGGGAATAGAAGCTGTCGTCTCGAAAATGCAAGATTTATAAGTGTATGTATGAATATTATGTGATGATTGTGTGTGAGTGTGTTTGAATATATATAGGCTGTGTGAGTATGTGTGCGCATTGATGGGCATGGACTTAAAACACAGATATATTTGTACTTTGAAACCAGCCAAGCATGAAACTTTTATCCTGTTTTTTTGCTCTTTCAGAGTATGTCAACTCAGTGAGTCATAAAAATAGTAAAAACCTTTTAGCCTTGAGTCTTGTTTTTTTTCTAGTTTGATTATAAACCTACTTAACTTGCCTTTTAGCTTTCTCTTCTCTGTTTTTTTTTATTATATATTCATTTGTTTTTTTCTTTATATTTTTATCATTTTATATCTTGTATAAAAAGAAAGGCTTCTGAGCTGGCAGAGTGGTATTTTGTCTTCACATTCTGAGTTCAACCACCCCTACAGCCCCACGTTGCCTTTTATCCTTTCAGGTTCGATAAATTATATTTCTTTATTACCCACAAGGGGCTAAACATAAAGGGGACAAACAAGGACAGACAAATGGATTAAGTCGATTACATTGACTCCAGTGCATAACTGGTACTTAATTTATCGATCCCCGAAAGGATGAAAGGCAAAGTCGACTTCAGCGGAATTTGAACTCAGAACGTAACGACAGACGAAATACGGCGCATGGCTCAGTGGTTAGATCATCGAGCTTACGATCGTGAGGTTGTGAGCTCGAATCCCGGACCGGACTGCGTGTTGTGTTCTTGAGCAAGGCACTTTATTTCACGTTGCTCCAGTTCACTCAGCTGTAGAAATGAGTTGCGACGTCACTGGTGCCAAGCTGTATCGACCTTTGTCTTTCCCTTGGATAACACTGGTGGCGTGGAGAGGGGAGGCTGGTATGCATGGGCGACTGCTGGTCTTCCATAAACCACCTTGCCCGGACTTGTGTCTAGGAAGGTAACTTTCTAGGTGCAATCCCATGGTCATTCATGACCGAAGGGGGTCTTTACCCTTTTTATATATATATATATATGTGTGTGTGTGTGTATGTGTGTGTATGTATGTATGTATGAATGTGTGTGTGTGTTTGTTCCCCCAGCATTGGTTGTCAAGTTGTTCAACTGAAACCTTTGAAAGTCAGTGACCCCAGCGTGGTCGCACTCCAATGACTGAAACAAGGAGAAGACAAAAGAAAAGGCAAGAAAGATACAACTGAATCGTGAAGCAAAGCATGCTGGGTACTTACACGAAAGACATCATCGTTCAAAGCTCTGACAACTTTATTGATTTCATTTTCAAATGGGACACATCGGTGGAACAGTGGAATCCTGAGAATACAAAATTCAATCTGCAGTAGTAGTAGTAGAAGTGGTAATGTAATGGTGATTGTGGTTGGTATTTTAGCCCCAGGTTGTGAGTTACATAGGGAGGACATGTTTTGAGTCAAATGCATTGTAGCAGGGGAGTGAGAGCAGGAGGTGTAGGGTAGCAGTCACGGCATGAAGTAAGGGGTGCAGTGTAGTTTTGAAAGCTTAGTGCATAGCGCAGTGGTTTTCAACCAGAGTTCCACGGAACCTTAGGGTTCCGCCAGTACAGTCCAGGGGTTCCGCAAGAAGTTACAAAACTGCTAAAATCGCCAGCCCTCAGTCAAAATCGTCCAACCCATGCTAGCATGGAAAGCGGACGTTAAATGATGATGATGATGATGATGATATGTAGCTGTGATCACTTATTGAAATTTTAAAGTCAGTACTCACGTAGCTGCAATGGGTAGAGTGGGACAAACAGAACCATCATAGCGGCAGAGGTTTGAACCGGTTTCCTCTGTGAAGTTCACCAGTTCTTTCTGGGTTCTGATTATTTGCCGTGGACATTCCTTCACACAGACGGTCTCCTCTACATGCGAACTTTGGTTTGTATATGTAAATAGGTACCTGGTGCAAAAATGAAAGACAGAGACAGATGAAAATACATGTGTGTTTGTGTTTGTCACCCACCCTTTGGTAGCCAGCGATGGTTTGTTTACATGCCTGTAACTTAGCAGTTTGGCAAAGAGGAAAAGATAGAATAAGTACCAGGCTCAAAAGAAGTAACTGAGTAACTGTGATGGTGATGACGTTTCACTGTTACCATGCCAACCAATGTCTTTTCTTCTTTAACCCTTTAAACTGGTCATATCCGGCCAAGATATTCTACATGATCTGTTGTGTCTGGGGAGAGTCATTTTCTTTTAGTACCTTATAATGTAACACACTCACCAGTAAAATTTCCACTTTTTTCTTATTTTTATTTTCCTAAATTTTTCGTTGCGTCTTGCAACCTTTTCAATAGTCTTGACTCTGTCCATTGACATTGAAAAGGTTGCAAGACGCAACGAAAAGTTTAGGAAAATAAAAAGACGAAATAAGTGGAAATTTTACCGGTGAGTGTGTTAAATAAATAAGGTACTAAAAGAGAATGACTCTCCCCAGACAACAGAATATGCTTCAACACACAAACTCATATAAAGAATCTTGCAAACCAAATCCCAAAACGAAATATTCTACATGATTTATGTTCAAACTGGCCACATCCAGCCTGTAACACATCTTACAATGTCATTTTAAAAATAAACAACTGCATTTTCAAAATCTCAAAGCTATGAGATAATGCATGACTAATTCAAAACAATGTGAATAATTATGCATTACATTTGACAGAGTAATCTGAATGCTAAGGGGTTAAAATGGCAATCTCTGGCCAAAATATTCCACCAGTTTTACGTTCAAACTGGCCAGATCTGGCCTCTCACACTTACTCTCTTTACTCTTTTACTTGTTTCAGTCATTTGACTGTGGCCATGCTGGAGTCGAGCAAATGGACCCCAGGATTTATTCTTTGTAAGCCTAGTACTTATTCTATTGGTCTCTTTTGTTGCCGAACCGCTAAGTAACGGGGACGTAAACACACCCGCATTGGTTGTCAAGCGATGTTGGGGGGGACAAACACACACACATACATACATACATACATATATATATATATATATATATATATATATATATATATCTATATCTATATATATATAAACACATATATACGACGGGCTTCTTTCAGTTTCCATCTACCAAATCCACTCACAAGGCTTTGGTCGGCCCGAGGCTGTAGTAGAAGACACTTGCCCAAGATGCCACGAAGTGGGACTGAACCCAGAACCATGTGGTTGGTAAGCAAGCTACTTACCACACAGCCACTCCTGCGCCTTACTTCACAATATTATTCTAGAAATAAAACAATCATGTCGATGAAGTCTCAAAGTTACGAGGTAATGCCTGATTAATTCAAAACAATGTGGATAAGCATTTCTTTTGACGGAGTAATAATCTGAATGCTAAAGGGTGAAGCCAGCTGCTTCTCACCTCTCACACCTACCCTACAATGTCATTCTAAAAATAAGCAATCACATCATTGAAATCTCAATGTTACAAGATAATGCATGGTTAATTCAAATAAATTTGAATAAAATTGAACCAAATTCGATGACTGGCACCCGGTCGTTGCCAGTGCCGCTGGACTGACTTCTGTGCAGGTGGCAAGTAAAGAAACACCGTTTTGATCCTGTGCTTGAGGAGATCCATTGAGTCAAGTACATCAACATCAAAAATCAATGGAAATTGTAGTTGTGATCCCTGTGCTGGTGGCATGTAAAAAGCACCATCCGAACATGGCCGATGCCAGTGCCGCCTTGACTGGCTTCCGTGCCGGTGGCATGTAAAAAGCACCAACCGATCGTGGCCGTTGCCAGCCTCCCCTGGCACCTGTGCCAGTGGCATGTAAAAAGCACCATCCGAACGTGGTCGATGCCAGTGCCAACCTTGACTGGCTTCCGTGCCGGTGGCATATAAAAAGCACCAACCAATCGTGGCCGTTGCCAGCCTCCCCTGGCACCTGTGCCAGTGGCATGTAAAAAGTACCCTCTACACTCATGGAGTGGTTGGCGTTAGGAAGGGCATCCACCTGTAGAAACACTGCCAGATTAGACTGGAGCCTGGTGCAGCCTCCTGGCTTCCCAGACTCCAGTCGAACCGTCCAACCCGTGCTAGCACGGAAAACGGACATTAAACGATGATGATGAAATAAGCATCACATTTGACAAAGGAATCTGAATGCTAAAGGATTAAGTATAAATTTAAAAGCTGAGTCAATGGAGAGGAATTACAACTGGGTGGAATCTCCTGGTGGTTTAAATGCACAAGTCTGATATCCAAAAGGTGTCAGCTGAAGGGTACACAGGAGTTATGATTTGGATGTGACCCCGGGCCCTCTTAGAGTGTAAGAAGTTAAGGGCTGAGAAACTTGCCTGAGGTGGGGGTGGGTTTCTTCTTTGAAGACTTCCTGCTGTTTGGCTGTCTTGAGAGTTTCTTACCAATGGGGGGGGGATTTATTAGAAGGCAAGAAAGAAAAGAAGAAAGGAAGAAAGAAAAAAGAAGGCAAGAAATAAGCTGAAGAAAGGAAGGAAGAAAGAAGGAAATAAAGAAGAGAAAGAGAGGAGTAAGAGAAAGAGAGTGAGTGAGAAAACAAAGGCAAAAAGAAAGAGGTGGAAAAGGAAAAGATAAAAGTGAGAGACGAGAGACAAAATGAAGGAGACAGAAATAGCCAAGAGAGAGAGAGAAGGGAGAGGAGGTAAAAAAAAAAGAGATGTAAAAAACCAAATGTCTTACGTCAAATGTGTTGTGTCTAATCCTGAATAATGGACACTGGGAATCTTTTCATTCTTCAGATTGCAAGTATTTCCCCAGCTATCGATGCCATAGAGGAGACGGTATGGACAGCCATAAAACAGTGACAAATAGAATACATATATCTGCAGGAAAAAAAAAATAAAAAGTATATTTATATATATATATAAGAGAACAAAGTGTACGTACGCCGCTATATATATATATATATATGTAAAAGTAAAAAAATATACAAACTGGGACAAGAACATGAAACATTTAGAAGATGACACAAAAAAAACACAGACGGGACATTCGAAGCCCTCAATCTTCAGTCAAGAACCGGATCATCTTCGCAATTTCGGCTGATTAATCTTGAGATATATATATATATATATATATATATATATATACACAAAAGAAGGTTTGAAAATGCAATTTAAAAGATGTTTATTTACTTTACCGGTTTCACTCTTGGAAAAAGATTGTCAAAAGTAACATGTGGAAGTTGGTTGCGTTAATTATGGTTGTTGCAAATTGCTACATTACATATATATATATACAGTCTTTGGTAACAACCCATAATTAACGCAACCAAACTTCCACATGTTACGTTTGACAATCTTTTTCCAAAGAGTGAAACCGGTAAAGTAAAACATCTTTTAAATTGCATTTTCAAACCTTCTTTCGTATATAATTCCACTCGTGCGATACCCCACAACTCAACTTTGTTATATATATATATATATATATATATTATATATATATATATATATATATATATATATATAAACGGCAGTTGTCTGTGCGTGTTTCTGTGTGTCTGTTTTCTTGTTCCCTCACCCTGACCACGGCTTTCAACCGATTCTGATGAAACTTGACACACACATAGCCCAATGTCATAATTCAAACTAACGCCAGCGAAAATTTTGAAAAGTTCCCCCAGTTCTGAAAAAAATCGATAAATTCGACATGGGTCGAGAATCAGAAACACAAACCGCAAACTGTCTAGGGGACGCAACTCCACCTTTTTTTACTCTCAAAAAAAATTTACCATCATTTTTTTCCATTTTTTTGCTATTTTTTGGCTATAACTCTCTAAAAATGCTTTATAGTTATTTCCCTTACAAACCTGAGCAACGCTGGGCGATACTGCTAGTATATATATAAAATACAAAATGGGACAAGAACACAAAACATCCGGACAACTAGGTGAGACAAAAAGGGACAACAAAACATCCAGATAGACGATGCAAAAAAACAAGGACGGGTCATTTGAAGCTTTCTATCCTCAGTCAAGAACCAGATCATCCTTACAATTTCGCAATTTCTTCCAAGGAATCTGATACCCTTAGCTTAGTTTTTCCTTGGGGCTGGCCAGATTGGACCAATCTCAAGATTAATCAGCCGGAATTGTGAGGATGATCCGGTTCTTGACTGAGAATAGAAAGCTTCGAATGACCTGTCCTTGTTTTCTTTGTATTGTCTATCTGGATGTTTTGTTGTCCCATTTTTGTATCAACTAGCTGTCCGGATGTTTTGTGTTCTTGACCCATTTTGTACTTTATATATATATATATATATACATATATACATATATTAATAGTTATCGCCATACTAATATGGCATTCTTAAAAATAAGGATAAAGCTGTCGCTGATTAGCTCCATGAAGCCATCGCCTCAAGCTAGCTACTTGACACACAAACTGCGTCCATTAGAAATGAGAAATATTAAATTTCTAAATATCTCATAGAGATATGTACGGGTGGGGCGATATAATGGTTGTATACTGTCAACATACATATATATATAATATATATATATATATATATATATATATATATATACATACATATGCATAGACATACACACAAAATATAGGACCTTACACATACATACATGCGAGAAATACAAACACAATACATATAAGTATTCATTCACATACATTCATACATATGTACATGCACACACACAAAAAAAAAGCAGGAGAATGAATACATGTATGTGTGTGTTTGTGTTTCTCTGCATGCGTGTATGCGTAAGATCGTTTTTGTGTGTCTCTATGTTTATGGATGGGAATATGTATATGTGTGTGTGTATGTTTGTAAATAAACATTCCCTATTTAAAGAGTGAATAACAAAACTCTAAAATATCAGTTTGAAAACTGCTTTTAAGCTAGAAACTGCTGTCAGAGTCACCTTTTTCGTGAACTTATAAACATCCAATTATCAAAGTAGAAAAATTATCAGAAACACCATTTCTATTCATTTTTTCAAATATATAATAAATAATGTATCGAGGATTTTAGCCTCGTCTGGCACCTGTGTCGGTGGCACATAAAAAACACCATCCGAGCGTGGCCGTTCGCCAGCCTCGTCTGGCACCTGTGTCGGTGGCACATAAAAAACACCATCCGAGCGTGGCCGTTTGCCAGCCTCGTCTGGCACCTGTGTCGGTGGCACAAAAAAAAAACACCATCCGAGCGTGGCTGTTTGCCAGCCTCGTCTGACACCTGTGTCAGTGGCACAAAAAAAAACATCATCCGAGCGTGGCCGTTCGCCAGCCTCGTCTGGCACTGTGTCGGTGGCACAATAAAAACACCATCCGAGCGTGGCTGTTCGCCAGCCTCGTCTGGCACCTGTGTCAGTGGCACATAAAAAACACCATCCGAGCGTGGCTGTTCGCCAGCCTCGTCTGGCACCTGTGTCGGTGGCACGTAAAAAACACCATCTGAGCGTGGCCGTTTGCCAGCCTCTCTGCCCTGGTGTCGGGGCACATAAATCACCACTACACTCTTGGAATGGTTGACGTTAGGAAGGGCATCCAGCTGTAGAAACACTGCCAGATCTGACTGGCCTGGTGCAGCCTTCGGGCTTCCCAGACCCCAGTTGAACCGTCCAACCCATGCCAGCATGGAAAGCCGACGTTAAACGATGATGATGATGATGATATTCTACCATATATATATAATAAATCTCTGAACGAGGTATAAACAGTAGCTGCACGACAATGTGCAGTATATTTGCCACTTAAATGTGGCTAACCACTAAGGGTGGATGCTACTGTAGCTTGTAGCCCCAGGGGAACATCTTCCCCAGCTGGTTATTGACAGATGTTCTCCTGGGGCTGCAAGCTACAGTAGCATCCACCCTAGTGGTTAGCCACATTTAAGTGGAATAAAAAACTTCACACACACATATATATGTGTGTATACTCTTTTACTTGTTTCAGTCATTTAACTGCGGCCATGCTGGAGCACCGCCTTTAATCGAGCAACTCGACCCCGGGACTTATTCTTTTTGAAAGCCCAGTACTTATTCTATCTGTATCATTTGCCGAACCGCTAAGTAACGGGGACATAAACACACCAGCATCGGTTGTCAAGGAATGCTAGGGGGACAAACACACACATGCATATATATATATATATACATATATACGACAGGCTTCTTTCAGTTTCCGTCTACCAAATCCATTCACAAGGCTTTGGTCGGCCCAAGGCTATAGTAGAAGACACTTACCCAGGGTGCCATGCAATGGGACTGAACCCGGAACCATGTGGTTGGTAAACAAGCTACTTACCACACAGCCACCCCTGAGCCTATATATATACACACACACACACACATACATACATACCTATATGCATTGGCGGACTTGCCAGCTTGCCTGATGGCAAGTGGGCCCCTGCACCATTAAAATTCATATACGGGGGCCCATCCCCTCAAGTTTGAGAAATTTTTATTCACTCCTGGAAGAATGCATTAATTATTTCAGCCTGGCTGTGTTTGTAGACAGTTGAAAAGGATACTTTTCACAGAAAAAAAAAAAAAAGAAGATAACATTGTAGTTGTGAGTGGGCCTTGGTCTAAAAGTTGCCAAGAGACTAAGTCCGCCCTAGCATGTGTGTGTATATATATATATATTATATATATATATATATTATATATATATATATATAGCGCTGCCCCGACTGGCTTCTGTGCCGGTGGCACATAAAAGCACCATCCGAACGTGCCGATGCAGCGCCGCCTTGGCTGGCTTCTGTGCCGGTGGCACATTAAAAGCACCAACCGATCGTGGCCGATGCCTGACTCCCCTGGCACCTGTGCAGGTGGCACGTAAAAAGCACCCACTACACTCACGGAGTGGTTGACGTTAGGAAGGGCATCCAGCTGTAGAAACACTGCCAGATCAGACTGGAGCCTCGTGCAGCCTCCTGGCTTCCCAGACCCCAGTTGAACCGTCCAACCCGTGCTGGCGCGGAAAATGGACACTAAATGATGATGATAATGATATATATATATGTGAATATGGATGCTAGTAGTTTATTCCAAGCTTTGACAATTCCGAATGTGAAAAATGTTCTCAAAAGTCATTGATGCGGTGTTGTTTTAGTGTTTCAAAAGCATGTCCAAGGTTGGCAGAGGTGCACGGAATTTAAAAAAAGGTGACCAAAGTAGTCAAAAAAAAAATTGGTTGATAATCTTGTGCGAGTCTACCAAGTCAACTGCTGGACATATAAACTTTAGTGTGTTGCTGCACACAGAAGCAATATGTTCAAGATATGGTTAGTAAAAACTGATAAAGGGTATTTGTCTGGTTGCACGTCTCTGGACAGCTTCCAACAGATCAATATTTTAGATTTGAAACCCATTATAGACACATTCAATATAATAAATGTTACACACACACTAAAATAGCTGTTATGCATACAAATTATGTATGATATTTTACACACATATATAGACAAATCATCATCATCATCATCATTGTTCGACCGTGGTCGAGACAATGGAATTTACCATGCTACGCCAGACTTCATGGTCCATCATTACGGAGGTCCTGTTGCTGGATGCCTGTATCCCTGGAGATTACATCAGGGTAGGAGAGTGTGCGCCCTCTGGTATTGCGAGTAGATGGCTTCCAGAGGAGAAGAGTAGAAATTACTTCTTTTTCAGCTCTACAACAATGTCCAGCAAACTGGACTCTCCTACCTTTCACAAGACAAATACAGACATAGAACTAATACAAAAACAAGAGGAAAAATAATTATCCATTTGTGGACTTGCTTCTTACCATTCCACCAAGGAAAGCTGCACTAAGGACCAAGAAAAATACGTCGGTACATCCTCTGTGTGTGGCCGGGCCTTGGAATGTATCCTTCCGCTTCAGATCATTTGGCTGAGGAGACTGGCAGAAACATAAGAAAATTCAAATTTATATATGTATAGGTAGATAGACAGATACGTACATATAAATAGATAAGGAGACAGGTGTGTATGAGTGTGTGTGTGGTTTTTTTTCAGAAAAAGGAAATAGTCAGGATTTATTTAACACTTTCATATCTTGAGAGATTTATTTACAAAAAATTCATGCCTTTTAGCTGTGGCTGTGTGGTAAGAAGCTTGCTTCCCAACCAGATGGTCCTGTGTTCAGTACCATTGCATAGCACCTTGAGCAAGTGTCTTCTACTATACCAAAGCCTTGTGAGTGGATTTGGTAAACAGAAACTAAAAGAAGCCCATCATATATAAGTGTGTATATATTATATATATATATATATATATATATATATATGTATGTATGTATGTATATCTATGTATGCAGTGACTTTCTGTCTGTGTTGTCTTCCTCACCACCGGTTGATAACCAGTGTTGGTGTGTTTTATGTCCCTGTAATTTGGCAGTTCGGCAAAAAAAAAAAGACCAATAGAATAAATACCAGACGTAAAAAAAAATAAGTCCCAGTGTTGATTTGTTCAACTTAAACCCTTCAAGATAGTGTTCCAGCATGGCCACAGTCAAATGAGTGAAACAAGTAAAAGAATAAAAGAAAACGTGAGTTAGTTGAAATCAACAATTCTCTTGTGCAAGAATCCATAGACAACCCATCAGAGTCAAGATTTTTCCCTTCTTCAGATGCCCAAGAAAAGACCCAAATTAATGGAAGGCAATGGAACCACATTTTCTTACCTAAACTGAATGTATAAAGAAAAAACAAATATTTATAAGCACATGAGAAATCCTTACTAAAAAACATAAAGTAGTGTCTTTGATGAACCAAATCATATTATCACTGGATACTATTATTAATAATATTCCCATCACAGTTACTAAAATAACTGGAAAAATTCATTTAACCCTTTCATTACCAACCCGGCCAAAACCAGCTCTGGCTCTGTAGTACAAATGTCTTGTTTTCTTAAGTTTTGAATTAAAATCTTCCACCAAACTTTAGTCACAATTTATGTTCCTAACACTAACTGAATGGTAACTAAGTTATTTTACTAAATTCTTTGTTATATTTGAAATTAATTGAAAGAAACACAGAGCATCTCAACAGAAATAAGGTAACAAAAGGGTTAAAGTCACCATGATATTTTTAACCCTTTTGATACCAACCTGGCTGAAACCACCTCTGGCTCTGAGAACAAATATCTTGTTTTCATAAATTTTGAATTAAAATATTCTACCAAACCTTAATCACAATTTATGTTCCTAACACTAGCTTAATGGTAACTAAGTTATTTTACTAAATTCTTTGTTATATTTGAAATTAATTGAAAGAAACACAGAGTATCTCAAAATAAATACAGTAACAAAATGGTTAAACAACCAACACACACATATAGACATTCCAAAACCATTCAATACATTCTGTTTTCTACAGATGGGTAACATAAGAACTGATTGAAAAGTCAATGACCGAGAGAAAATTAACTTTTTGAGTTGTCATTAATTTCAACCATCCCAGAAAAAGAGCCCTTTCTACAGTTGGGTAACATGAGAACTGATGCAATTTCAATGCAATTTCCTTTTTTCTCTCTCTAGACAAGCCTCCAAAAATTCCAAACACATACACACACTTATGCATACATACACATACAACTTCAAAATAACAAAGAACACCCTCTTCCCAATTTAATTCCATGTATATAAAAGGC
>NC_043019.1:11314538-11369538 GCF_006345805.1 Octopus sinensis | reverse complement strand
TGACTGGGCCTGACGAAGCCTTCCAGCTTCACAGACCCCAGTTGAACCGTCCAACCCATGCTAGCATGGAAAGCGAACGCTAAATGATGATGATGATGATGATATATATATATTTACTGTGCCGGTGGCACGTAAAAAGCACCCATTACACTCACGGAGTGGTTGGTGTTAGGAAGGGCATCCAACTGTAGAAACACTGCCAGATGAGACTGGAGCCTGGTGGAGCCTCCTGGCTTCCCAGACCCCGGTCAAACCATCCAACCTGTGGTAGCTCGGAAAATGGACATTAAACGATGATGATGATGATGATATCTGTATGTATGTGTGTGTGTGTGTATGTATATGTAATATATATATAATGATATATGTGTATGTATATGTGTGTGTCTGTGTGTGTGTATATATATTTTATCTTACATTATGTCAGTATAACCAGGATACAAACCTGAGAAACTGACTCACTAGCCAATATCAGTAGATGGTAGCTGGCAAAATGAAAAGGGACCTTTATTTGCATACCGTTAACATTACCATAAACAAATTTAAAATATATTATGTCAGTATAACCAGGATACAAACCTGAGAAACTGACTCACTAGCCAATATCAGTAGATGGTAGCTGGCAAAATGAAAAGGGACCTTTATTTGCATACCGTTAACTTTACCATAAACAAATTTAAAATATATTATGTCAGTATAACCAGGATACAAACCTGAGAAACTGACTCACTAGCCAATATCAGTAGATGGTAGCTGGCAAAATGAAAAGGGACCTTTATTTGCATACCGTTAACTTTACCATAAACAAATTTAAAAGACATATATCTATATGTATATATCTATATATAGCAGAGTAAACATATGCTTTCCGAAATCCGCCGAAACTACACCTGATTATATATACACTTTAAATGAGTTGTAGTGCACCTGAGCACTGTACATAATTATTATTATTATTATTATTATTATTATTATTATTATATTATTATTATTATTATTACTTTTTTTTTTCTTCTTTCAAATTTTCTTCCATTTCTTGCCGAGTGTCTTCCCGACTCCTAGGGCAAAGAAACTCATAGTGTATATTGGTAGGCCATTAAACCAAACTCAGTAGTTCGTCATTTTTTTTTTTTTTTTTTTTTTTTTTAAAGTTAAATTAAAATGCATGAGCAGCAACAGATCTCACATCGACAATGCTCTTCTCAATACGTGTGATGTACCAGTTAAGACAATCTTTTGCACTTCTTGCAGGGATGGTAAGCCAGGGATCATTCTCATATAATTTTCGGTTCCCTTCTTGATCATTCCTAGTGCTCCTACGATCACTGGTATTGTAACCACCTTGAGATGCCACATTTTCTCAATTTCAATGAGTAGGTCTATTATTATTATTATTATTATTATTATTATTATTATTATTATAAACGCAAAACAAGGTGGGGAAAAAATAGGACTCGAATACCGGAAGTAGAGTAACATGCTTTATAGCTAAAGCTGCAAAGACATCACAGAATCTGTTACTTCACATTCCTCTTCCTGTTAGACAAACAGGAACCTGAAACTTTGAGTAACAGTTTTTTTGTAATGTTTTTGCAACTTTATTAACATATTATAGGTGCAGGAGTGGCCGTGTGGTAAGTAGCTTGCTAACCAACCAAATGGTTCCGGGTTCAGTCCCACTACGTGGCATCTTGGGCAAGTGTCTTCTGCTATAGTCCCGGGCTGACCAATGCCTTGTGAGTGGATTTGGTAGACGGAAACTGAAAGAAGCCTGTCGTATATATGTATGTGTGTCTGTGTTTGTCCCCCTAGCATTGCTTGACAACTGATGCTGGTGTGTTTACGTTCCTGTCACCTAGCGGTTCGGCAAAAAGAGACCGATAGAATAAGTACTGGGCTTACAAAGAATAAATCCCGGGGTCGATTTGCTCGACTAAAGGCGGTGCTCCAGCATGGCCGCAGTCAAATGACTGAAACAAGTAAAAGAGTATATATATATATGTTGTGTGTGTGTGTTGTGTGTGTGTATGTATGTGTATATATATATGTATATATATATATATATATATATATATATATATATATATATATATAGTCCAACCCATGCTAGCATGGAAAAGCGGACGTTAAATGATGATGATGATATATATACATACATACATACATATATATGTATGTATGTATGTATATATATATATATACATATATATGTATGTATGTATGTATGTATGTATGTATGTTATATATATATTATATATATATATAACTATATGCATCTATATATCTATCTATATCTATTCATCCATATTAATATATCATATAATATATAAATGCTGGTGCCATGTAAAAAGCACCGGTACCAGTACTGCATAAAAGTACTCAGTACACTCTGTCTCTGTAAAGTGGTCGGCATTAGGAAGGGCATCCAGCCATAGAAACCATGCCAAAACAGACAGGGGGCCTGAACAGCCCTTCAGCTGGTCAGCTTTTGTCAAACCGTCCAACCCATGCCAGCATGGAAAATGGACGACGATGATGATGATGGTGATGTTGATATCAAAGAGTAAATACCAGGTTTGGAGTCGATTCATTCACCAAAAAAAAAAAAAAAATCAAGGTTGTACCCCAGCATGGCCACATTCTAAGTGAAACAAATAAAAGATAAAAAAAAAAAGAAAATAAAAACCCTCTAAAAATGGGGTGTGAGATGTGGTGGTAGAGTCTGGTATTTGTTTATCTGAGACGTAACAAGTTCTCTGTGACATATATGAAGGAAGGAAGAAGATTGGTATTTAACTACCAAGAGACTACTCACCATTCTAGATCGATGACTAGTCTAGATTCACTACGGAACGAACGAATGTGGCTATATGGGTGGCTGCAGTAACTAGTTAGTTCTACAGACATTCCACTGCAGGATCATTGACCATTTCAGCTGTGATAAACAACACGCTAAATATAACGCAATAAATTGGTAAAAGCCACTAAATTTTGAATGATCAATCTATAGTGAAACAGATTGATTTTTTTGACTCTATTATAGATAAAATAGGATACGTTACTCTCTTTTACTCTTTTACTTGTTTCAGTCATTTGACTGTGGCCATGCTGGAGCACCGCCTTTAGTCGAGCAAATCGACCCCGGGACTTATTCTTTGTAGGCCCAGTACTTATTCTATCGGTCACTTTTGCCGAACCGCTAAGTGACGGGGACGTAAACACACCAGCATCGGTTGTCAAGTGATGTTGGAGGGACAAACACAGACACACAAACACAAACACATATATACAACAGGCTTCTTTCAGTTTCCGTCTACCAAATCCACTCACAAGGCATTGGTCAGCCCAGGGCTATAGCAGAAGACACTTGCCCAAGATGCCACGCAGTGGGACTGAACCCAGAACCATGTGGTCGGTTAGCAAGCTACTTACCACACAGCCACTCCTGCACCTATATATATATATATATATATATATATATAATATATATTACATATCTGAAATATACTACTAATTAATTGACTACTGAGATATCCACATCATCTTTGGATTATATATATATATATATATATATATAAAACAAGAAATAGAAAATGCTGATTGGGAAGCGCCTATATATATATATATGTATGTATATTTATCAATGTGTTGCAAGATTCCTAATGTGAAATCATATCGAATGTTGAAACAGATGTTGTATTTCGGGACAGTAATTTTTTTTTTTTTGCCAAATAAACACACACACTATATATTTGTTCTTCACCCATTTATTACTGTTCTTATTTTTTTTTACTTCAACTCATGTCCATTGTCTGGAAATCTTTTGTCACACACCTGTGACCTCTTCAGCGACACTTTTCGCTTTCGTGTGTGCCCTTGCTCCACTTACTCCATTCTCTTCTTCTAAGATGTGTATCCTTACATGCACATGTGTTTGTGTATGCTTGTGTGTGCATCATTGTTCTTAGCAGCAGTATGGCTTTCCCCCTCAGCCCCCATTGTGCTGCTGCTGTCCTAAGACACCAACATTTGGTATAGTTCCTGTATCCCTTTGTGTTTGTGTGTTCACCCATGATGTTGCTATCAGAGTAGTAGTTGTTATTGCCAACGTTGTCACTGCCACTGCTGCTGATGTTGTTATTCATGTTCTTGAATACTGTTGTGGTCGTCTGTGAAATTTCTTTTGTGTGTGTGTGTATGGGTTCACTTCATATTTTGTTTGTATCTATGCCCTTTATATGGATTTATTCATTTATGTATTTTATCTATATTTCTTATATTTATCACAGGTATGTGACTATTATATTTATCTATTTCTATATTTATTTTTATTTATCTATATTTCTTATGTGTATCACAGGCAAGTGCATATATGTCTATTGTGTGTGTATTACCCTTATGAATCTATGTATTATTTATGATTTTCTTTTTCCTTTCTCTTCTCTTCTCTCTTTAGTCACGTAGTGTGGTGGTGGGTGTTACTGTTCCTTTTGTACTTTCTATTGTGGCTCGGTCTGTCTACTTTGTGTGTAGCCTTAGCGAACTAAGTGTTGTGTTAGTTCTATGCATTGATAATACTTTAACCTCTATGCTATTAATCGAGCCACCATGTTCTACCTAAGCACGTTGGTAGAGCACTGATAAGTTTTTCTCTTCTTTGCGCTCTTGCCAATGTTCATCTATATGCTCTCTTATGCTGCATGCAGTCTCTTCAGTGTAGGTGGTTGTCATATTTCTGCACTGTCTCTTAGTACATTGTAAGCTATACTTACATTTCTAACCTTACAGTTAACCTGTGGGTTCATCCTACATACAACACCATTGTACTTTGTACAGAGGGACTTATCCAACAACAGCAACAGTGGCAGTAACAACGATGGTAATAACAACAACAACTACCACAATGGCAACACTGTTGGCGAACAAACACAAAGGGATACATGAACTGTACCAAATTTTGGGGTCTTAGGACAGCAGCAGCACAATGGGGTAAGAGGATGGGGCTGAGAGGAAGGCCAAACTGCTGCTAATAACAATGACACACACATGCAAGCATACAAACACACACACACAAACAAGGATGCAAACACATGCACACATAAGGATATACATCTTAGAAGAACAAAATGGAGTAAGTGGAGAAAGAGCACACACAAAAACGAAAAGTGTTGACGAGGTCACAGATGTGTGACAAAAGATTTCCAAACAATGGACATGAGTTAAAATTTTTTAAAATAAGAGCAGTAATAAATGAGTGAAGGACAAATATATAGTGTGTGCCGTGTGTTTTTTTGGCAAAAAATAAAAATGACCATCCCGAAATACAACAATATATATATATATACACACACACAGGGTTGGTCAAAATTCACCTGACAGTAAATCAAAACCATTTAATTCCAAGATTTATTTATGTTTAAGATCTGAATGAATTTAAAAGCATCTAAATATGAAACATCATGAAAATTGTTCAAACTGAAGTCCTTCTTGAGTGACACATTTTTCCATTTGAGTCAATACAGAATTACTGAGGGTATTTATGGAATTTTGATTTACTGTTGGGTGACTTTTGGTTAGCCCTGTATGTGTATGTAACTTCCCAATCAGCATTTTCTTTATATATATATATATATATATATATATATATAATCCAAAGGTGATGTGGATATCTCAGTAGTCAATTATCAGTAGTATATTTCAGATATTTAAACACTTAGATTTGAATTTCTGCGACATTAATTCGAGGAAAGATAAATGGCAGATAGAGGCAGAGTCCAAAACTGATTACCTCAGAGAAAGTCGGCTTTTGGATCAGTGAGAAAAAAATTGCCTTTAATATATGTGTGTACATAAAATATGTATGCATACACATACACACACATATATGCACACATACAAATACATTTTATATATACATATATATATATATATATAGTAGAAATATGTTACAAAAAGAAAAGAAAAAAAAAGAAATGTAAGGGTAAAATATGAAAAATCAACGAAAATGCACATTGCAAATAAAAAAAGGCTATTTATGAAAGGTAACGACAAATATATACATTTAGATTGACTGAGGTAGTAATAAGAGTCATAAAAGTCATTATTATGAAATGATTATAAGATGATAATAAAGTAAGAGAACAAAGCGAACCATGGTTTACGCAAAGCTATTCATCGCTCTAAAAACACCGGCTAAATATATATATATATATATATATATATATTCACAAGACTTATGTGAAGGCACATGGCTCAGTGGTTGGAGTGTTGAGCTCACAATCATGAGATAGTGAGTTCAGTTCCAAGACCAGGCGCAGGCTGGTATGTATGGGCGACCACTGGTCTTCCTTAAATGACTTTGTCTCGGAGGTAGACTGAGGAAAACCTGGGATGAGGTGGTGAAGCCAGCAAGTCAGAGAACAGACCCAACATTTCTGTCCTCATTCCTGATCCCTCTCTCTCTGGCTGGGTAACCATGTACCTCCTCTACAGCAAGAGGCCTGTTTCTGTCTCTCTCCTTCACTATAATCATTCCTCATCTGACACAAAATCTCCTCCAATGTCCCCTCCCCTCTCAAAAGATTTTAGTCTTACAAGTTACTTGGTGACCCTGTCAGTGCAGGTGACACTTAAAAAGCATCCAGTCCACACTGTAAAGTGGTTGGCATTTGGAAGGGCATCCAGCTGTAAAAACCTTGCCTGTGCTGATGCCACATAAAAAGCACTGAGTCCACCCTGCTGGGTGGCTAGTGTTAGGAAGGGCATCCAGCTGTAAAAACCTTGCCAAAACTGACCTCGCCTGTGCTTGTGTCAGGTAAAAAGCATTCTGTCCACTCTGCAGGGTGGTTGGTGCTAGGAAGGGCATCCAGCCGTAAAAACCCTGCCAGAACAGTCACAGAAGTTTGGTGCAGGCCTCTGCCTGGCCGGCCCCTGTCAAACTGTCCTTCCCATGCCAGCTTGGAAGGTAGACATTAAATAATAATGAGGATGATATATATACACATGCATACAACAGGCTTCTTTTCAGTTTCCATCTACTAAATCCACTGACAAGGCTTTGGTTGGCCTGAGGCTATACTAGAAGACACTTGTGCCACGCAGTGGGACTGAACCTGGAATAATGTCGCTGGGAAGCAAACTTATATAAAAGAAAAATATGAAAATTACTTACTCTGATCTTCCTTGCAGTGACAGCCCTCATTCTGGACAAATGCAGACTTCTTTCACAACATCAGTTACTGAAGACATCAAAGACAGAAATTTATATAAAATTGTATATGAACTATACATAGATATATTCACACAGAAAAATAATATATAGAAATAGGTGTCTGTGTGTGAGAGAGAGAGAAAGCTAATATATACAAACATATATGTCACATATTTTACACATTATCTGAGATGGAACTCAATATATTTAGTAGAGTGGACAGATAAATGTTATATCAAAATAGGATAGACTCATATATATATATAGACTCATATATATATATAGATATATAGACTCATATATATATATAGATATATAGACTCATATATATATATAGATATATAGACTCATATATATATATGTCCATATATATATATATATAGACTCATATATATATATATGTCCATTGCCAGCCTCGCCTGGCCCCCGTGCCAGTGGCACGTAAAAGCACCATCCGTTCGTGGCCGTTTGCCAGCTCTGTCTGGCACCTGTGCAGGTGGCACGTAAAAAGCACCCACTACACTCACGGAGTTGTTGGCGTTAGGAAGGGCATCAAGCCGTAGAAACACTGCCAGATCTGACAGGGCCTGATGAAGCCTTCCAGCTTCACAGACCCCAGTTGAACCGTCCAACCCATGCTAGCATGGAAAACGGACGCTAAATGATGATGATGATGATGATATATATATATATATATATATATATATATATGAGTCTATCCT
Organism: Octopus sinensis; assembly: GCF_006345805.1. NCBI lineage: Eukaryota > Metazoa > Mollusca > Cephalopoda > Octopoda > Octopodidae > Octopus > Octopus sinensis. Next base: position 11,361,606 of record NC_043019.1, on the reverse strand, counting down.
ATTTTGATATAACATTTATCTAGTCACCCTGATAGATCATTAGCCACTGCACACATTTTTTTCTCTCCTTGTTTTTTCTGTGCCCCTTTCTGTAGAAGAGCGTAGGCTCGAAACGTAAAAGGCTTTTTCTATTCCTGAGCATTATACTAATACATCTGTTTGTTTTGTACACCACCTGTCTTCGTCTTTTGTTTTTTTCATAAACTCTCCCTATATATATATATATATATATATATATATATATATATAGTTAATCCAAACAAGAAAACACAAAAAAACACAACAACTCGAGGACGTGGAACAAATATAGTATTATTGGACGCTCAGGAAAGAAGGGAAGACGGAGGGTTTAACGTTTCGAGCGGAGCTCTTCGTCGGAAACATAGGAGAAGGAAAGATCCCGAGAAGGGAAGACAGAGGAAAAAAATTGCCAACGGTATACACGAGGCTACATTTTGATATATATATATATATATATATATAATACAATGTACATTTAAACACATTAAGAGATTTCCATCATAGGAATCCTTTACGCTAGAAAGAACAGCTAAAGTCCAAACCACTAATTAGGGATAAATTCTCGAAGGGAATGAAAAATAAAAACAATTACCATCTCTTTCCTGGACCAATGGTTTCTGACTTATTTTAGTTGATGAAGACTTATATTAAAGGGTGCAGATAAACACCACCAACACACTAGAAATAGATGCCAAATGACTCTAAAAACCACATGCATACTCCATTAGACAAATTGTACTGATAACAGTAGAGTGTTTTTATAATGCTAAGCTAGAAATTGATTTATAATTAACTCTTATTTTCAAAATATCTTATTAATTTTTTTCAGCTACCCACTAACAACCTGTGCTAAGTAAGTATAGATGTGGTTTTTAGAGCCATTTGGCATCTATTTCTAGCATGTTGGTGGGTTTTATCCGCACGCTTTAATATAATTATAAATTAGGAGGAGTGGCTGTGTGGTAAGTAGCTTGCTAACCAACCACATAGTCCCACTGCGTGGCATCTTGGGCAAGTGTCTTCTGCTATAGCCCCGGGCCGACCAATGCCTTGTGAGTGGATTTGGTAGACGGAAACTGAAAGAAGCCTGTCGTATATATGTATATATATATATAAGTGTGTGTGTCTGTGTTTGTCCCCCTAGCATTGCTTGACAGCCGATGCTGGTGTGTTTACGTCCCCGTCACTTAGCAGTTCGGCAAAAGAGACCAATAGAATAAGTACTGGGCTTACAAAGAATAAGTCCCGGGGTCGATTTGCTTGACTAAAGGCGGTGCTCCAGCATGGCCGTAGTCAAATGACTGAAACAAGTAAAAGAGTAAAAGAGTATAAAATGTTACCTTGATAAAATCATTGAAGTGATTTTATCCTTTATTTTATAACACACACACACACACATATACATTATGGCAAAATAGTTAAGTTCATTCTCATCCCTGGTTCAATCCCAGCGCCAGGCACCTCAGGCAAGTGTCTTTTCCATAGCTCCCATAGCTCGGGAGTGAAAATGGATAGGCACAAACCCCGTAACTTAGCAGTTCAGCAAAAGAGACCGATAGAATAAGTACTAGGCTTACAAAGAATACAAGTGCATCCAATAGATTCTACAAGAAATTCAAAAGGTACAGCCTTATCGCAGACTTATGTTATGCTGATTCTACCAAAGAACTCTGTTAAGAGTAGGTATGTCTGTGGACTACACAGCCACCTATAAATACTAATTCAATGAACTTGGTAGTACAGTTAATCAAACAACCGAACAACCAAACCATGGTTGGAAATTTCGATTGAGATCCAACAACCACCACTTTGATTGCAAGTGGGACTACTCCCTCATTGAATAACCCCACAATTAAAAATGGCCCAAGAGATCAGTTGCTAACACACTACTCTTTTACTTGTTTCAGTCATTTGACTGCGGCCATGCTGGAGCACCACCTGTAGTCGAGCAAATCGACCCCAACACTTATTCTTTGTAAGCCTAGTACTTATTCTATCGGTCTCTTTTGCCGAACTGCTAAGTTACGGGGACGTAAACACACCAGCATCGGTTGTCAAGCAATGCTAGGGGGACAAACACAGACACACACACACACATACATATATATATATACATATATACGACAGGCTTCTTTCAGTTTCCGTCTACCAAATCCACTCACAAGGCTTTGGTCAGCCTGAGGCTATAGTAGAAGACACTTTCCCAAGGTGCCACGCAGTGGGACTGAACCCGGAACCATGTGGTTGTTAAGCAAGCTACTTACCACACAGCCACTCCTACGCCTTAGTCGACATGCTTTATTTTCATTAGTTTTCAATTAGCATCCTTAATAAAGACCATCTTGTTTCACCATTAGGATTGTTAATTAAGCGCTAATGAAGGCAGATGACATTGCCAACCAGTGTGTTACTGACTAGGATGTTAATTCCACACAATTCTTTTGTTTCAGTAGGTTTCACTTGAAGGCCCAGGGTGTGACTGCACCTTATTTATGTAGATCAAGGACTACGTTGTCCAAAGGAGGGTCATGAAGAATTCAGCTCATAACCTTTCTCATTCTTCCATCAACCATACCCATTTTGGCAAGTCAGCTCCAGCCTCATTCACCTTTGCGTACAATCTCACATGATACAATCGTACATGACATTTTTCAATGCATTTGTTATTTAAGGCATTACTCAATACTTTTTCCATTCCTGGCCTAGTGGTTAGGGTATTGAACTCATAATAAATATACCCACCATCAACATCATCATCGTTTAGCATCCGCTTTCCATGCTAGCATGGGTTGGATGGTTCAACTGGGGTCTGGGAAGCCAGGAGGCAGCACCAGGCCCAGTCTGATCTGGCAGTGTTTCTACAGCTGGATGTCCTTCCTAACGCCAACCACTCCGTGAGTGTAGTGGGTGCTTATTACGTGCCAGACGAGGCTGGCAAACGGCCACAATCGGATGGTGCTTTTTACGTGCCACCGGCACGGGGACCAGGCGAGGCTGGCAAACGGCCACGATCGGATGGTGCTTTTTATGTGCCACCGGCACGAGGCCAGTCGGGGCGGCCCTGGCAACAGCCACGTTCGGATGGTTCTCTTACGTACCACCAGCACTGGTATCACAGCTGCAATTTCCGTTGATGTTGATTGATTTCGATTTGGATTTTTAAAAACTTATATTAAACTTCCTTCATTAGTGCTTAACCCTTTCGTTACCAACCCGGCTGAAACTGGCTCTGGTTCTGAGTACAAATTTCTTGTTTTCATAAGTTTTTGAATTAAAATCTTTCACTAAACCTTAGTCACAGTTTACGTTCCTAATACAAGCTGAATGATAACTAAGTTATTTTACAAAATTCTTTGTTATATTTAAATTAATTGAAAGAAACACAGAACATCTCAAAATATAAACAGTAATGAAAGGGTTAATTAATGTCCTTAATGATGAAACAACATGGACTTTATCAGGGATGTTAATTGAGAGCAACTGAAAGTAGACACTGTCAACCAGCATGTTAACAGCTGATTTCCTGGGGGTTTGTTCAACAAGGGAGTGGTCCCTCTTACAACCAAAGTGGCTGTTGGATCTTAATCAAAATTTCCAACCACAGCCATCCATAAAATAGGACCTACAACCCAATACAAAATTAAACAGTCATAAAACTTAACGTGTCACACCATGGACCTTCAAGTGAAACCTTTTTTTGTACCTATTTTTCCTGCCTTTAACCCTAGCAGTCGGGTTCATTTTAGTATTCTCATTTGTAAGAGCAGTTGAGTTTATTTCATTATTATTATTTGAGTTCAAATTCTACCTTTTGGGGTTGATAAAATAAGTACCAGTTGAACACTGGGGTCGAAGTAATTGACTCATCTCCTCCCCCCAAATTGCTGCCCTTGTGGCAAATTTGAAACCATTATTATTTTTATTATTATTATTATTATTATTATTATTATGTGAGAGAGCAGTGCATGCTATCAAAGTGACCCTGGGGTAAAATATACGAAACCCAATATACTCATCATGACTACCCGTCTGATAAGGGTACACTAGACACATGCATCACAACCATATGTGCGTGACATGGTGATCTCATATCAAGATAAACAGCCCATGACCTTGCAGGTGGGGCCCAGTTAGAATTTTCTTCTGGTCGAGTAGCCCATCCCGCTCAAAAGGTCCCCAAATGAGGATTGTTTAAGGATGTTGAACGAACCACCCATGTTTCCAAAGGTGAATTATCGAAACCTTCAAGAATTCCTTTCAACACATGGCTATGATGTGCCCCATTACTTCTGCTCGTGATCAGAGATGCACAAATTGTCAGCCACTAAGGGACATGCTCAACTGGTTAAGGTCAAACAACTGACAAGCAAATCTGTGGTATTGAGCAGAATATTTGCTGTAGCCCATCTTTTATACCAAGACAAAACAATGTACATGATAACACTTTCAATCAGTTAAGATCAGAAGCCGTAAGAGCCACTGCTTGGTACTGCACCAGGGCATTTGTTATTATTATTATTATTCTGAATGATCAGGTTATCGGATACAATATAATTATTATTATTTTTCCTTCTTTCTTCAAATTTTCTTCCGTTTCTCGCTGGGTGTCTTCCGTACACCTAGGGCAGAGAAGCTCATTGTATGCATTCTCAGATTACACACGCAAATTCAAAGGTAAAATAGGTATTTAAAAAACTAATGAATAAATAAATTCATGAATGGATGGTGTTTTCACAGCGATAATGCTCTTCTCACTACATGAGCCGTTCCAGTTAACACGAATTTTTGCACTATTATTATTATTATTATTCCGAATGATCAGGTTATCGGATACATTATTATTATTACTATTATTATTCCGAATGATCAGGTTATCGGATACATTATTATTATTATTATTCCGAATGATCAGGTTATCGGATACATTATTATTATTATCTTTATTATTATTATCATTATTATTCCGAATGATCAGGTTATCGGATACATTATTATTATTATTATTCCGAATGATCAGGTTATCGGATACATTATTATTATTATCTTTATTATTAATATCATTATTATTATTATTATTATTATTATTATTCCGAATGATCAGGTTATCGGATACATTATTATTATTATTATTATTATTATTATTATTCCGAATGATCAGGTTATCGGATACATTATTATTATTATCTTTATTATTAATATCATTATTATTATTATTATTATTATTATTATTATTCCGAATGATCAGGTTATCGGATACATTATTATTATTATTATTATTCCGAATGATCAGGTTATCGGATACATTATTATTATTATCTTTATTATTAATATCATTATTATTATTATTATTATTATTATTATTCCGAATGATCAGGTTATCGGATACATTATTATTATTATCTTTATTATTAATATCATTATTATTATTATTATTATTATTATTATTATTATTCCGAATGATCAGGTTATCGGATACATTATTATTATTATTATTATTATTATTATTATTCCGAATGATCAGGTTATCGGATACATTATTATTATTATCTTTATTATTAATATCATTATTATTATTATTATTATTATTATTATTCCGAATGATCAGGTTATCGGATACATTATTATTATTATTATTATTATTCCGAATGATCAGGTTATCGGATACATTATTATTATTATCTTTATTATTAATATCATTATTATTATTATTATTATTATTCTGAATGATCAGGTTATCGGATACATGTAAGTGCACTGACATTAATAGCAACCGTTCAGAGGTGTGTTGTGACAGGAATCACGAACGTTACGCATGAACGATGTTCATTAGGTCATCTGGTAACGGTTTATGTGGTTGAAGTGATATTCATAGCAATCATTTAGAGATGAGGGACGATGGGCGCCAACATTCTTAACCATCGACAGCTTACACCCAATCTAAACATTCTAGTGACTTCCCATGATGCTTCGATTGTTGCGATGGACCAATTATCTTCTGTCATTTATGTTTTACTTGCTTTAGTCATTAGACTGTGGCCATGCTGGGGCACCAACACGAGGAATTTTTTTAGCCAAATGTACAGACCCCGGTACTTTTTTTTTTACTTTAAAAGCCTCATACTTATTTTATTGGTCCCTTTTACCAAACTAAGTCACGGGGCCGTAAACACATGAACACTGGTTGTCACATAGTGGCAGAGTACAAACACAAAGATAGATACACATAGATATATATATATATATATATATATATATACATACATGTATACAACAAGCTTATTTCAGTGTCTGTTTACCAAAATCCATTTACAAAGATTTGATTGGCCCAACATACCACACAGTAAGACTGAACCCTGAACCATATGGTTGGGAAGCAAACTTCTTACCACACAGCCAGGCTCGTGCATACATATAGATATATATGTGTGTGTGTGTGTATCTATCTATCTATCTATCTATCGCCCCCTCTCTCTCTCTCTCTCTCTCCCTATATATATATATATATATATATATATATATACTGTATTTGAAGCAGCAGAAAATTCAACAAAACCTGTAACTCTGAGTTTCATGTTCCCATTCGTCAGACAGTTTTTTTTCTAGCAAAAACTGTCCGACAAACGGGAACGTGAAACTCAGAGTAACAGGTTTTGTTGAATTTTCTGCTGCTTCAAATAAAGCATATTACTCTACCACTGGTATTTGAGTACTATTTTTTCCACCTTGTTTCACATTTATGTGTTTACTCCGGTATATATATATATATATATATAAGAGATAATGGTGTCATTGAGACCCAAAGGTGTCAGGTAATGCTGAATAAGTGCTATAGACAGACCATAGTTAAGTTCCAGATTCGGTAATTGTGCGAATATGGGGTTCAACGTTGGTTCTATGTCAGCGTGTGTATATAAGAAGTTTTTGTGTAATAAGATAAAAAAATGCTCTATAAATGCTCTAATATCTAAACAGCCTTGGTTTTTAATCTTATTACGCAAAAAATTCTTATATATATATATATATATACACATACACTAGCAAATACACCCATCTTTTGGATGGTTTAAGTTGCTTTAGTGGTATCTTTTTCACTTTGTTCCAGGTGCCACCTGAGCTCAGCAACCCTTTTGCTCAATGGTATCTCCCATGAAGTAAATTTGAAGGAATCAGTGTTCAGCATTGTTGACAGGAAGAACAGAGCCTATCCAATGATAGGTTTGGCTCCGAATTTTGAATGCTGGCATACAGGAGTCTTCATGGATGGATTTGTGACTGAAACTTGTCATCTTAAAGGCAGTGTCATAGGCGTGAATTTTCTGTATAAATTGCTGCGAATCAGGAATAAAGAGAGGAAAGGCTGAGGAGTGTTTTGCAGGTCAGGCAAGTGAACCTTTCCATTTGAGCAGCATAGGTCACTGGATTCTCTCGATAGGTTTTATGCTGCTCTGGAGTAGTAGCTGCTCTAGCAGTGGCAGCTCTTTTCAACAGTCTACAGGACCATTTATGCAGGAGTTCTTGGCAAAAAGTTACAGTGCATGACCATCCTTGGGACATAAGTAATGTGTGTGTAAAGTTTGGTGAAAATCAGTTGAGAATTGTGGAAATATATGCATTAGTCATTACATACACACATACTGCGATTTATATATACTAGATATATATACCTATATATCATCTGCCTATCAATATCTAACTATCTATCTATCTGTCTATATATATATATATACACACACACACAATGGGCTTCTTTCAGTTTCCGTCTATGAAATCCAATCACAAGGTTTTGGTTGGCCCGAGGTGCCCTATGATGGGACTGAACCCTGAACCATGTGGTTGAGAAGCAAACTTTTTACCACACAGCCATGCCTGTGCCTATATGTTGAAACATTCACTATTTTTCATCATTTATTTTCGACTTATTTCAGTCAGAGAACTGCTGCCATGCTGGGGCACCACCTCCGAAGATTTAGTTAAATAATTGGACCATAGCAGCACCACCTGGATTTTTCCACCTCAATAACAAAGAACATTAAACAACATACTGTTTGACACACAGGTATCTTATTTGATAAACGGGTAGGAATAAACACTATGTTGTGTGAACAATGTATTACATCATGGCTATTGCAGTCCTACCTGGATTTTCCCACCTCAGTAATGAAGAACATTGATACACAGGTATCTTATCTGATAATAAGTAGGAAAAAATAATCAAAATATTGTGGGAACAATATATTACATCATGGCTATTGCAGTCCTACCTGGATTTTCCCACCTCAGTAACGAAGAACATCGACACAGGTATCTTATATGATAAACAGGTAGAAACAACCACAATGCTGTAGGAACAATACATTACATAATAGGTATTGTAGTCCTAGGTGGGTTTATCTGCTTCAATAACGAATAACATTAAACAACACAGTGTTTAACACAATATTACCTGAACAATACATTAGGTCATGGACTATTGTAGTCCTACCTGGGATTTTTCACCTCAATAACAAATAACATTAAATAGCACACTGTTTAATGCACAGGTATCTTATATGATAAATAGGTTGAAATATAGGCGTAGGAGTGGCTGTGTGGTAAGTAGCTTGCTTACCAACCACATGGTTCTGGGTTCATTCCCACTGTGTGGCACCTTGGTCAAGTGTCTTCTACTATAGCCTCGGGCCCACCAAAGCCTTGTGAGTGGATTTGGTAGGCGGAAACTGAAAGAAGCCCGTCGTATATATGTATATATATATGTATTAGGACAAATATCTGTCAAATGTAAATAATGTACATAATTCTTCATCTCTTAAATATAGAACTGTACCTACCACCTTGAAAGGTTTTAGTCAACCTCAGGACATTTATCGGCTTCTTTTGCCGAACTGTTAAGTTATGGGGACATAAATAAAATAACAGCGGTTGTCATGCAGTGGTGGGGGACAAACACAAAAACACACAGCGCAGGAGTGGCTGTGTGGTAAGTAGCTTGCTTACCAACCACATGGTTCCGGGTTCATTCCCACTGTGTGGCACCTTGGGCAAGTGTCTTCTACTATAGCCTTGGGCCGACCAAAGCCTTGTGAGTGGATTTGGTAGGCGGAAACTGAAAGAAGCCCGTCGTATGTATGTATGTGTGTGTCTATGTTTGTCCCCTCACCATCGCTTGACAACCGATGGTGGTGTGTTTACGTCCCCGTAACTTAGCGGTTCGGCAAAAGAGACCAATAGAATAAGTACTAGGCTTCCTGGGTTCGATTTGCTCGACTAAAGGCGGTGCTCCAGCATGGCCACAGTCAAATGACTGACACAAGTAAAAGAGTAAAAGAGTAATAATTTTCTACAAATAAGTTTCAGATTCTGTCAGAATTTGGAAAAAAAAAAATTAGGGTAGGGGTCAGATAATTCCCAAAGTTCGATTTTGTTTCCTCATGCCCTTTGAATAGGTATAAATTATCCTTCCCCTCCTATGTATTATTTTGTTGTTGTTTTTTTTATACAGCAAATTCCGATATAATTGAAATTCTACGCCATCTGTATCAGATTTATTGTAAATTTTATTTTAAAATATCGGTAAATATCTTCTTTTCAGAAAGTTAGGAAGAAATAAAGATGGAGGGAAGTGGGGCCACACGTTTATAGTTATGCCTGTCGAGGATTCGACCTAGGGTTAAACAGCAACCAAAAAACCAATGCGACAAAAGCCACAAAGAACGCAACTACGACGTCAACATCAACAACAAAGAAACCTCTCTGTGGTTGCTAGAAATGCTAAAAATAGCAGTCAGTTCTCCCTCAAATCACGCCCTACTAAAGTAGAGAAAAAAAAAAGAGAAACTATTAGATAACGAAACCCTCGATATATTCCAACGACGCTGAGATAACCATGGTTGGAATGCCATTAATCATAGGTCTACTCAAAGACCGATCAAGGAATTAAAAAAAGAAAAAAAAATGCTACATGGCTTAACTACAGAATAGAGCCCCAGAATACAATCTCCGTATCTTTCTGAAAAATGTATTATTTCTAACGAAATTTTATAGAGATACGTTTTCGATTGTGAAAGTTATAATTATGTTGATGAAATTCCTGAAAAAAATTTTTCTGGGGGAGTTTCATTTCCTTCCTTCAATTCATTTACTTTATTTCCGCAAATTTCCGTAACTTTACCATGTCCCCCCTTTCAGATTCATATGTTTGAAACATCCACATTGCGTAATCTACATTCTCGAAAATGTATTTCTGCAAAAATCTTACTTTAAAATACGTATTATATATAAAGAACGTTATGAGGAAACAAAATTAAGTGTGGAGCGAGATGATGCGAAACTTTTTTTAAAATAATATATGAGAAGATCCTATTTTTTTTCTTTAATGTTATTGATATAAGCTATACCTTCGGAACAGTACCTGCAAAATTTCATTACAAAATATCAATTCGTCAGTGAGTTAATAGAAAAGAAAAATCGCGAGGCACGAAACTGTACTTATGCCTGCGTCAACACTAACAATGAACGCACAATGACGCTAACATCAACAATAACAAAGAAGCCACGACGAGGTTACCCGAAATGCTAAAAATAGCAGCCACGTAGCCTTAAAATCACGCCTTAGGGAGGGGGGCAAATATTGGATAACATAGCTGTAGCTAGAGCCCTTAAAAAAGGAGATGGCCATGATTGGGCTGTTTTTGATTAGAGGTCTATTTTGACCTAGGGTTAAACAGGAAAAGAAATAATAAAAAAAAAAGCATCAACCTGAATTAAAGAAATAAAGAACTTTTCGGAGGAACTGACCTGGTCTGCAATCGGAATGGCATCGATCACTTATTTATTGATGATCGATAATTTATTGGTCAGTTGGTGCAACGGTGACCATTGATAGAAATCTGTAACTGGTTGGTGTTAGACGACTTAACTTCGACCATGTGCTGTAGAATGAATGCTGTAGTCATGGAACAGGTTGGTACAGTCCAACGATGTGCTGTGGTGGTGTTATATGACGCACAAACGAAGCCCCGAGCTGCACTGATACCGACTTACCTCGATATTGAGGCATAAGTGTCGTGTTGTGATCAGATGTGCAACGAATCTTGTCCACTGGTGAAGTTATATTGTGCAATGATGAAGTTCAGAACTCTTGTATTAATAATGTTTATTTCAATGATTGTCGGGTGGTGTGGGCCAGTGACAAATGTGTAATTCGATACAGTTTTGTATGGTGGTGTTGTGCTATGGTCCTATGGTCCCGTGGTGGTGAGCTGCTACTGCGACCAAATTATCCCCACATCAGGACTGTATCGCTTTCAAAATATTTACATTTTTTTTTTTTCGTTTTACATATATAAATATATAGAAACTAGTTTACGTCATACTACACACACAGACACACAGAGACACACTATCTGTCACTCATATACACACTCACATTCACACACAAACCTATAATCTGTTACACACACACACACATGCGATCTTTCACTCACTCATATACACACACACATACTCTCTTTTTCATACGCATACAGTGTACCCCCTTACTCACATACATGAACCCAACAAATGTTTATACACACATTCAGGACAACACCCACAGACACTAAAAAGTAATGTCTTCATATAAAATACACACTGAATGTGTGCCATATACAGAAATAATTAAAAGAGGAGAGGGGGGGGAGAGCCTTGACTCATCTTAGACGGTAGGGATGAGGGGTGTGAGGTTAATTCATCTGCTAGGGGAAAGGACTGGTAGGTCTCAATCTTCTAATTATATTTTAATATAGACATTTATTATATAAAAACGGTGGATAGAGGAGGAAGTGAGGTGGCACACGTTTAAGAAAAGGGTAATGGTGGAAGCCATCCCGTTGGCCGGGGGCGTCTGCACCGATGGTTTTCAACCGGGGTACATATGGCCCCTGAGGGTCAATGTAAGATTTTTTGGGGAGGTCCACAAAAAGTATTTTAAGGGCTCCCTGAAAAAGTGCTGCTTTAGATGTATGTATGTATTGGCATTGTGTGTGTTGCAAGAAACGGCTTGGGTTTCTCTCCCTAACATTTTACAGGGTTCAATCTACACGAATTAAATTTGTGTAGAACAAAATAGGGATTTTGAAAGAAGTATCTATAAAACTAGTTTTTAAACGCCGAATGGCTATGGGGTCCTTCGGAATAAAATAGTAACCAAAGGGCTCTAGAGATATAAAAAAAAATAAAGTTGAGAACTACTGAACTGGACAATGACCACCACCACCACCACCACCACCACCACACTGTAAACATATGGGTCGCCTGACCTGGTCTGCTAGAAATAGCAACCAAATCTCCCTCATTGTGTGTGTGTGTGTGTGTGTCAAGGGAGCAATGCGTTCTTGAGTGTTTGGTAATAAGGTGTTTGTGAGGGGCTCACTACACTATACATTGCATGTGTGTGTGTGTTGGTGCGTATGGTGTTGGTGCGTTTGTATACATATATGTATATATGTATGTGGAGCGTATGTATTAAGCCCCAAGGGGGGATATTTTACGCACACACACCCATTGTATGAGCCATTGTGTGTGTGTGTAGGTGTGAGAGTGTGGATCTGGTGGTGGTGGTGGTGGTGGTTGAACTGCAAGGGTACAATTAGTTACATGTAAAGAACTTGAGTAGGAGCAAGTGTTTGTGTATCTATATATATTCATGACTGACTGTGTTTACTTGTTGAGCCCTGAAGGGTAACATTAAAATTGTGCGTGTGAAAAAGAGAGAGAGAGTGGGTAGGAGACAGACGGAGGGTAATAGCGAAAGTGTGTGTGTGTATTTGTACACATTGTTTGTCTTTGTCTTCCAATGTAAATTTTTCTGGTTTAGTCAACTTTCTCTTATCTCTCTCCTGCAACTTTTCCTGCACATATATTTTTCAACATTTTTGTTTCTTTTTAGTGTCCAGCTACTCAACAACAAAGGCAAACTTTTCATAACAAACATCTTCCTTCCATTTAACACACACACAACTTTCCTTCCATTACGGAAGTAGATTTTCTTTTTTATTTTTATACAAAGGGGTGCTGAAAAGTTCCTGGTATTAAGGGTGTCGAGCTGGTCTGCCGTTACGTTCTGAGTTCAAATTCCGCCGAGGTCGACTTTGCCTTTCATCCTTTCGGGATCGATAAATTAAGTACCAGTTACGCACTGGTCTCGATGTAATCGACTTAATCCGTTTGTCTGTCCTTGTTTGTCCCCTCTGTGTTTAGGCCCTTGTGGGTAATAAAGAAATAGGTATTAAGTTCCTGGTATTAAGGCGGCGAGCTGGCAGAAACGTTAGCACGCCGGGCAAAATGCTCAGCGGTATTTCGTCTGCCGTTACGTTCTGAGTTCAAATTCCGCCGAGGTCGACTTTGCCTTTCATCCTTTCGGGGTCGATTAAATAAGTACCAGTTACGCACTGGGGTCGATATAATCGACTCAATCCGTTTGTCTGTCCTTGTTTGTCTCCTCTCTGTGTTTAGCCCCTTGTGGGTAGTAAAGAAATAGGTATTTCGTCTGCGTTACGTTGTGAGTTCAAATTCCGCCGAGGTCGACTTTGCCTTTCATCCTTTCGGGGTCGATAAATTAAGTACCAGTTACGCACTGGGGTCGATGTAATCGACTTAATACCTATGTCTGTCCTTGTTTGTCCCCTCTGTGTTTAGCTCCTTGAGGGTAATAAAGAAATAGGTATTAAGGGTGTCGCGAAAGATGTTCTTTTACAGGGTTTAGAAAAACCGAAGGACCGCTGCACTAAGTGTGAATCTGAGAGGGGACTATCTGGAATAAAACCATAATTAACTGATCCTCCGGTATTTTCCTTTGCCCAAAGCCAGGGACTTTTCAGCACCCTGACCCCGTATATCTTTTATATTCTTTTGTTTCAGTCATTAGACTGTGGCCATGCAGGGGCATCGCCTTGAAGGGTACTTATTATTTATTTTTTAAAGTTTGGTATGTTATTCCATTACTTTCTTTTGCCGAATCGCTAATTTACAGGAATGTAAACAAACCAACAAGTATTGGAGGTGGTTGACAAACAAGCACACACACACCTTTTTATCTTTTACTTTTACTTGTTTCAGACATTAGACTGCAGCCATGCTGGGGCACCGCCTCGAAGGGTTTAGTCAAACAAATAGACTTCAGTACTTATTTGTTAAGCCTAGTACTTATTCTATCAGTCTCTTTTGCCGAATCGCTAGATTACGGGGACGTAAACACACCAACACCGGTTGTCAAGCGGTGGAGTGGAGATAAACACAGGCATAAAGACACACACACACGACCCTAACCCTAATCCTTGTTTCAGTTTCCATCTATCAAATCCACTCACAAGGATCTGGTTGGACTCACGCTATAGTAGAAAACACTTGCCCAAGGTGCCACACAGTGGGACTGAACCTAGAACCATGTGGTTGGGAAGCAAGCTTCTGGCCGCACAGCCATGCCTTTCGAAGATCAAAGTGGAGAAGGGTTCTACGCCAACAGTGGTCAAACATGGGTCAGTTGGTCCTAAGAAGCGGTCAAAAGCTTCCACAAAAGGCTCTGGATCTGTCCATCTTGAATTTATCTCATACCCAGTCATTCTCTCTCTAGATGTCAGGCCTGTTGTCTACAAGTTAATGAGACTTAAGTTCTATGGCTCTGAATCGAATTATCAGAGAGAGAGAGAGAGAGAGAGAGAGAGAGAGAGAGAGAGAGAGAGTGAGAGAGAGAGAGAGAGAGAGAGAGAGAGAGAGAGAGAGAGAGAGAGAGAGAGAGTGAACGCAACATGTGTTTTTTCATTTTCTGCTTACTTTCTCTTATACCTTTCTGATGAAGGGCGTAGGCTCGAAACGTAAAAGACTTTTTCATTTTCCCGAGCGTCAAACTAATACACCTGTTTATTGTTCATACACCTGTCTTCACCTTTTGTTTTTCTATAAATTTCAACTATACACACACAGAGTGATACCTCGCAGTACGAGTTCAATTCATTCCATGACCGAGTTCGTTTTACGATTTACTCATTTTACAAATCTATTTTCCTCATTGAAATTAACTAAAATATAATTAATCCGTTCCAGCCATCAAAAACCAACCGAAAATAATTTTTTATGGGTTTTAAAATAGAAAATGTGTAGTTACAAGTAAAATGACAGTTATATAAAAGAGAATGCAACAAAAGAAATATGTAAACTGGTTTTATTCTTTTCTACTCTAGGCACAAGGCCGGAAATTTGTGGGGAGGAGGGCCAGTCGATTAGATTGACCTCAGTACACAACTGGTACTTAATTTATCAACCTCGAAAGGATGAAAGGCAAAGTCAACCTCAACGGAATTTGAACACAGAACGTGAAGACAGACGAAATACCTATTTCTTTATTACCCACAAGGGGCTACACACAGAGGGGACAAACAAGGACAGACATAGGTATTAAGTCGATTACATCGACCCCAGTGTGTAACTGGTACTTTATTTATCGACCCCGAGAGGATGAAAGGCAAAGTCGACCCCGGCGAAATACCGTTGAGCATTTCACAGGCATGTTAACGTTTCTTATTTCTTTATTACCCACAAGGGGCTAAACACAGAGGGGACAAACAAAGACAGACAAAAGGATTAAGTCGATTAGATCGACTCCAGTGCATAACTGGCATTTAATTTATCGATCCCGAAAGGATGAAAGACAAAGTCGACCTCGGCGGAATTTGAACTCAGAATGTAATGGCAAACGAAATACATTTCGCCCGGTGTGCTAACGTTTCTGCCAGCTCGCCGCCTTTCTCTGCTACACTGTCCTCCTCTGGGGTACCAATCTCTTCCGTCGCATCCAAACGCTGCTGCTCCTGAATCTGCAGGAGTTCAGCCGTCGTCAGCTCCTCTGAGTGTTTCCTCAACGAAATTGTTAATGTCCCCATCATCAACCTCCAGGTCCGTGGACTTGCCAAGAGACGCTATCTCCTCGACTATAGCTATCTCAGACTCAAACCCCTTGATTTCAGATACGCAATAAGGCCACAGTTTCTTCCTTGCAGAATCCAGTGTTCTCCTCGTTACACCCTGCTGGGCCATATCGATGATTTACAGGCAGTAAACAATGTTGTAGTGCTCCTTCCAAAACTCACGAAGGCTTAGATTTGTATTTTCAATGACTACAAACCCCTGACGAAACAGGTGTTCGGTGTACAATTTCTTAAAATTAGAAATCACTCGTTGGTCCCTGGGCTGCAAGATAGGGGTGGCATTGTGTGAAAGATACAGAACAAATTTAAATTCGTACAGGATACCCTCTTCAAGGTAAGAAGGGTGAGTGAGCAAGAGCATTGTCGAGGATAAGGAGGGCCTTGAGAGGAAGATTGTTCTCTAGACGGTACTTTTTCATTGCTGGCCTGAAGACAAGGTTGACTACATTCGGAGGAGGATTGCCTGGTGACTCAGACTTTTATTTTGTCCTCCACATAAACTGTAGCTTTTCCTTCAAGATTTTTATGAGACTTGAACGCTCAAGGGTTTTCAGAAGGGTAGATAAGGAGTGGGTTAATCTTCAAGACTCCACTCGCCCGGCATTTTATCCTCTGCAGTTATGGAGGTTCTTCTGGGAATTTTTTTAACAAAAAAAAAAAAAAAAAAAAAAAAAAAAGCCAGTTTCATCACAGTTGAATACCTGTTGTGTGATGTACCCCTTGGCTGCAACGAGAATTCACGCACAAAATCTTCGGCTACCTTCGTGTCAGAACTTGCTGCTTCTCCATACCTGATGACGCTATGAACACCTTAAACGCGTAAAAAAAATAATTCGATTTGATCAACTAAAAGGTGCCCAGCATGGCCGCAGTCATGACTGAAGCAAGTACAAAAATAAAAGCTTATCAGTTGAAGTAAAACTATACTTTCTAAGTTATGTGTATGCCAGGTAACACCCCAGTTAGAAAAATTTTGTAGAAAGAAAAAGAATCTACTTTTTTAACATTCTGCTATATCTCTCACTATATATAGCTGAAGTTTTCTGTGTATGGCAGGTTTGGTAGCCTTCAACTAACACTATCTCCTCTGAGACCCTGTGGCGCAAGTTGACCAAAATTGAGAGTATGATAGAAGAAGGCTTGCTCTTCCTTCTGTAGAAGATAAAATTAAAATTGGACCATGTTAACACCAAAAATTATTTACATCAAAAAAAGGGGGTGGGTTTCTATGAAAATCCCTATTTTTTACGATTTTTTGACTGCTGTGTCGCCATTTGACAGTAGCCATGCTGGGGCACCGCCTTGAAGTTTTTAGTTGAAAGAATCAACCTCAGTACTTACTTTACTTAAGCCTGGTTCTTATTTTATCAGTCTGTTTTGCTGAACTGCTAAGTTACTGTGATGTAAACACAGCAACACTAGTTGTCAAGCAATAGTTGGGGACAAACACAGGAACAAAGACACACACATACACAACAGGCTTCTCTCTGTTTCTTATTTTTTTACTACCCACAAGGGTCTACACACAGAGGGTACAAACAAGGACAGACAAACGGATTAAGTCAATTATATCGACCCCAGTGAGTAACTGGTACTTATTCAATCGACCCCGAAAGGATGAAAGCCAAAGTCGACCTCGGCAGAATTTGAACTCAGAACGTAACGGCAGATGAAATACCGCTAAGTATTTCGCCCAGCGTGCTAACGTTTCTGCCAGCTCGCCGCCGCCTTTCTGTTTACCAAATCCACTCACAAGGCTTTGGTCGGCCTGAGTTCAATAGTAGAAGACAGCTGCCCAAGGAGCCACACAGTGGGACTGAACCCGGAACCATGTGGTTAGGAAGCAAAAAATAAGCTTACATAAAAAAATGAAATGCAAAATATTGCTTACCTCTTCTAGTTACTGTAGTAATGGCTGGTGTAGTTGTGCTCCCTTGTTGTCATGGTAATAGGTCCAATAACTCAGCTATATTCTGTCACTGGGGCCTTTGATCTGGTATTGACTCCTATTCTGCAATCTCTGATTCATCGGTAGTTTCCACTTTGCTGTACAAGATCCAACAAGACAGTGGGGTTTAGGTCCTTTTTTGGATCCTTGATGACCCCCTACTGTTCTCTTCAGCTGTCATGAAACATCTCATGGGTTGTTGCATACCCTCAACCAAGCACCAACACCTTGATTGGTCACTAATCCACTGCTGTCCCCAATTACTATACAAGGACTGATAAGCTGTTATGAGTCACTGACCCCTTGCAATAATCCCTAATCTACTATTTACTACAGTCACTACGAGGTTCACTAAAAATATTGCAAACACTATTGACCCACTAATCCTCAGGTTATTCCAGTTATTATACAAGAATCAATAAGCTAGTGTGTATCATGTATATCAAATACTGACCCCTTGCCCTCATTCCCAACCCTCTGCTCACTCCAGTCCATTGCCATTAAATACAGACCCTTGCAATTATTCTCTAATCCACCACTTATTCTACTTACTATAGAAGGACCCCGTAAGATTTTGCAAATTACAAGCATTAAATACTGATACTGACCCCTTGCACTAATCCCTAATACTCAGCATACTCTAGTTATTATACAAGGTTCCCTATGCTATTGCAAATGACAACCATCAAATACTGACCCCTTGCACTAATCCCTAAACATGGTCCTACTCCTGTCAGTATACAAGGTCCTCTAAGCTATTGCAAACCACAACCATCATATACCAACCCTTTGCAATGACCCTTAATCCTCACCCTACTCCAGTTATACAAGGGCTGATGAGTTAATTATAATTCCTGACCATCAAATACTGACCCCTTGCACTAATCCCTAAACATGGTCCTACTCCTGTCAGTATACAAGGTCCTCTAAGCTATTGCAAACCACAACCATCATATACCAACCCTTTGCAATGACCCTTAATCCTCACCCTACTCCAGTTATACAAGGGCTGATGAGTTAATTATAATTCCTGACCATCAAATACTGACCCCTTGCACTAATCCCTAAACATGGTCCCACTCCTGTCAGTATACAAGGTCCTCTAAGCTACTGCAAGCCACAACCATCATATACCGACCCTTTGCAATGACCCCTTAATCCTCACCCTACTCCAGTTATACAAGGGCCGATGAGTTAATTATAATTCCTGACCATCGAATAATGACCCCTTGTTGAGATCCCTAATCCACCACAAGCCCTTTTACAATCACCAGTGAACCAGTTTGATTACGCTTGCTGAAGCATTAAGCAAACACTGAACTATAAATGGCAAATTAAAACAGCAGGAGCTGAGCACGTGGCAGTAAGAATGTGTTAGCCTCCATACCGACCATCCCCATCTGCACCCTGTTTGGACAGCAAGGACTGGTGGTTGTTAATCACATTCAGGGATGGACAGACAGATGGAAGGCTGGATGGATGGAGGGACGGACTAAGAGACCTACATGTGTACAGACACAGAAATCAATCCACACTTGTACAGACATGTCTAAAACTTACATTCTACCTCTATTCACCTACTCTTGTTGTGTATCAGACGAACAATGGATGTACATTCATACACACACACACATACGTGTATATATATACTCTTTTACTTGTTTCAGTCATTTGACTGCGGCCATGCTGGAGCACCGCCTTTAATCGAGCAACTCGACCCCGGGACTTATTCTTTGTAAGCCCAGTACTTATTCTATCGGTCTCTTTTGCCGAACCGCTAAGTGACGGAGATGTAAACACACCAGCATCGGTTGTCAAGCAAAGCTAGGGGGACAAACACAGACACACAAACACACACATATATATATACATATATATACGATGGGCTTCTTTCAGTTTCCATCTACCAAATCCACTCACAAGGCTTTGGTCGGCCCGAGGCTATAGTAGAAGACACTTGCCCAAGGTGCCACGCAGTGGGACTGAACCTGAAACCATGTGGTTGGTAAGCAAGCTACTTACCACACAGCCACTATATTATATAGAGAGGGCATTACTATACATAAATGCCACATGCTAGGAGGGACTCTTAAAGTCAAAACTACCAAAATAAATAAACACATCGTACCGAATGCAACTCTCAAAGCAGAGTTTTGACTTTAAGAGTCCCTCCTAGTGTGTGGCATTTATGTATAGTAATGCCCTCTATATAATATAAATAAATATATTTAAATGAAAAAATTGGATTTTTTTCTCATATGAGGTTTTTCACGCTAACTACTTGATAAATTCTTATAAAGATTTTATCATATTTTAAAATTGTATATATATATATATATATATATCTCTATATAAACGGCAGTTTGTCTGTGCGTTTTCTGTGTGTCTGTTTTCTCGTACCCTCACTCTGACCACGGCTTTCAAACGATTCTGATGAAACTTGACACACACATAGCCCAATGTCATAATTCAAAACTAACGCAGCGAAAATTTTGAAAAGTTCCCCCAGTTCTGAAAAAGATCGATAAATTCGACATGGGGTCGAGAATCTGAAACCGAAACCACAGACCATCTAGGGGACGCAACTCCACCTTTTTTATCCCTCAAAAAAAATTTACCATCATTTTTTTTGCTATTTTTTGGCTATAACTCTCTAAAAATGCTTTATAGTTATTTCCCTTACAAACCTGAGCAACGCCGGGCGATACTGCTAGTATATATATATATGTATATATACTTTATTTAAAAGCAGCAGAAACTCTGAGTAACAGCTTTTGTTATATTTCTGCTGCTTTTAAATAAAGCATATTACTCTACCTCTGGTATTTGAGTACTCTTTTTTCCACTTTGTTTCACATTTATGTGTTTACTCCGGTATATATATATATTATATATATATATATATATATATATATATATATATATATATATATAATATATATATATATATATATATATATACATATAGTGAAGGCGCATGGCTCAGTGGTTAGAGCGTCGAGCTTACGATCGTGAGGTTGTGAGCTCGAATCCTGGACCGGGCTGCGTGTTGTGTTCTCGAGCAAGGCACTTTATTTCACGTTGCTCCAGTTCACTCAGCTGTAGAAATGAGTTGCGACGTCACAGGTGCCAAGCTGTATCGACCTTTGTCTTTCCCTTGGATAACACTGGTGGCGTGGAGAGGGGAGGCTGGTATGCATGGGCGACTGCTAGCCTTCCATAAACAACCTTGCCCGGACTTGTGTCTAGGAGGGTAACTTTCTAGGTGCAATTCCATGGTCATTCATGACCGAAGGGGGTCTTTACCCTTTATATATATATATATATATATATATATATATATATATATATGGCCATCTCTTATGTGTTTAATTATATATATATATATATATATATACATACACACACACACACACATATATATATCATCAACCCCATATACTTAATGTGTATGCTAGTGGTCTGCTATTGGTATGATGAAGTATAAACTCTCTCAAAGCACTGGGAGAGAGTGCAAAGAGCAGCTCAGTGGTAAAAGCACGAAGCATATACCTAAAGTACATAGGGTTAATGATATTTAATTATACTAGAGTTGTTTCTATTTAATACTTATATATATATATATCTTTTATTTTTCACTTGTTTCAGTTATTAGACTGTGGCCATGCTGGAGCACCGCCTTGAAGAATTTTTAGTCAAATGTATTGACCGCAGTACTTATACTTTTAAAGTCTGGTACTTATTCTTATTTCTTTATTGCCCACAAGGGGATAAACATAGAGGGGACAAACAAGGACAGACAAAGGGATTAAGTCGATTACATCGACCCAAGTGCGTAACTGGTACCTAATTTATCAACCTCGAAAGGATGAAAGGCAAAGTCGACCTCGGCAGAATTTGAACTCAGAACCTAACAGCAGACGAAATGCCGATAAGCATTTCGCCCAGCTTGCCGCCTTTCTATTCTATTGGTTTCTTTTGGCAAACTTCTAATTTACAGGGATGTAAACACACCAGCATCAGTTGTCAAGCACTAGTGGTGCTGGTTGTGGGGAATGAAAACACACACACACACATATGACAGGCTTCTTTCAGTTTCTGACTTCTGAATCCACTTGCCCAAAGAACCATGCAGTGAGATTGAACCTGGAACAATGCCGTTGGGAAGCTAGCTTCTTATCACACAGCTGCATATACATAAACACATATATTCATATACATATACTTTTTTTACATGTCTCAGTCATTTGACTGCAGCCATGCTGGAGCACTGCCTTTAGTGGAACAAATCAACCCCAGGACTTATTCTTTGTAAGCCTAGTACTTATTCTATTGGTCCCTTTTACCGAACCGTTAAGTTATGGGGTTGTAAACACACCAGCATCGGTTGTCAAGCGATGTTGGGGGGACAAAGACAGACACACAAACATATAAAACACAGACACAGACACACACACATATATATATATATATAGGGAGAGTTTACGGAAAAAACAAAAGACGAAGGTAGGTGGTGTACAAAACAAACAGATGTATTAGTATAACGCTCAGGAATAGAAAAAGTCTTTTACGTTTCGAGCCTATGCTCTTCTACAGAAAGGGACACAGAAAAAACAAGGAGAGAAAAAAAATGTGTGTAGTGGCTAACGATCTATCATACACGACAGGCCTCTTTCAGTTTCCGTCTACCAAATCCACTCACAAGGCTTTGGTCAGCCCGAGGCTATAGTAGAAGACACTTGCCCAAGGTGCCACGCAGTGGGACTGAACCTGGAACCATGTGGTTGGTAAGCAAGCTACTTACCACACAGCTACTCCTGTGCCTACATAAAATATACATGCATGTATGGAAATATGCTCATATATACATAAGTAAATACAAATACACACACTTATACAAACACCATGTAAGTATTGTTAATAATCAAAAACAAAATTCCATTAGGCAGACATCACAGACGCAAAACCTTTATACCAGGGGGAGGCAAACTTATATGACTTTGCCATTTGGAGTGAAGCTTAAAATAGGTCTTGTGAACCAGATAGGGATAATTATTCCTAGAACCCTTATCTAGAATGGAAGCCAAAGTAACATGAATAATGGGACCAATATACATTATAAAAAAACTTTATTTATGAAAATATTTTCCTCTTTCCTCCCAATTTTGGCACAAAGCTAGCAATTTTGAGTGAGTGAGAGTTCATTGATTACACTGACCATGGTAGAGTTTGATCTTAGAACCTAGAGAGCCAGAAACAAAAGCCTCAAAAAGCATTTTGTCTGATGTGCTAATTGTTCTGCCAGCTCCTCAATGGAAAGGGAACATGGAAGCACTCCGTCGGTTACGACGACGAGGGTTCCGGTTGATCCGAATCAACGGAACAGCCTGCTCGTGAAATTAACGTGTAAGTGGCTGAGCACTCCACAGACACGTGTACCCTTTACGTAGTTCTCGGGGATATTCAGCGTGACACAGAGAGTGACAAGGCCGGCCCTTTTGAAATACAGGTACAACAGAAACAGGAAGTAAGAGTGAGAGAAAGTTGTGGTGAAAGAGTACAGCAGGGATCACCACCATCCCCTGCCGGAGCCTCGTGGAGCTTTAGGTGTTTTCGCTCAATAAACACTCACAACGCCCGGTCTGGGAATCGAAACCGCGATCCTATGACCGCGAGTCCGCTGCCCTAACCACTGGGTCATTGCGCCTCCACAGGAAAGGGAACATGTGAGGTGTTAAAAAAATGTCTGTACAGAGATGTGAGAGGGCAAGCTCATGGCATACAGATATATACATTTGTACATATATATATTGTTATACTTGGCGATGGTCATATTTTGCCAATTAAACAAACATATGCATTATGTATTATTTGGTCTTCACTTCAGCTTTATTATTGTTTTAGTTTCTTTGTCAAAGTTCTTTCAACACACATCCTGTGACCCCTTCGGCAACTCTTTATCTCGTGTGTTTTCTCTTGTTCTGTTCATTCCATTTTGCCTTTCTGGGAGGGTTAGTAGAGTGTAGCTGAAGAAGTCACAGAATGTGTGAGGAAAAAAACTTGGACAAAGAAACAAAGATGATGATGATGATGAGAATAAGAAGAATAAGGAGGAGAAGAAGAATAAGGAGGAGGAGGAGGAGGAGAAGAAGAAGAAGAAGAAGAAGAAAAAGAAGAAGAAGAAGAAGAAGAGGAAGAAGAAAAGGAGAAGAAGAAGAGGAAAGTTGAAGTGAAAATCAAATATATAGGGTGAAAACCAAATATTAGCAGAACAGGAAAATAGGACCGACTCCAAGTGTGACAATATCTGTTTCAACACATGATTTCACATCAAGAATCTTACAAAACAAATACATAAACATATATACACACACACACAATATGTGTAAATGTCTATATATATACACACACACACACATACATGTGTGTACATGTCTATATATATCTATGTGTGTGTGTGTGTGTATTGGGTTGTCAAATAAATTATTTCAAATGTTTTTAATTATCATAATTTAAATTTTTGTAATTATTTTTTTTACAAAGCGAAAAATAATGCAGGTTGGTGGTTAGTACTATCATCTTGTATTTCAATATTTCTTTGGGAAAATTTTCCAAGAAACGGTGTTGGGAGTTGACCTTCTCTGTTCTCTACAGAGAAGGTCAACTCTAAAAGAACAAAGAAGTCAGCTCAAAACTGAAATATTGAAATACAAGTTAAAAGCAATAACCATCAACCTGAATTGTTTCTTCTTATTTTTTGGTTAAATAAAAAACAATACAAAACAAATAATTAAAAACAAACCGAAGTGATGGTGTTGTGGATTTCCACTTCGGCATCCAAAACTCAGAGCTTTATCTTGGCTATTGAATAATGGGTAACAAATTAATTTACAGATATATATATATAGGTAAAAACGGTAAGATAACAAAAGAAAGAAAGAGACCTCAATATTATGTAAATAGAGGAATTTATCTATGAAAATAATATGTGACAATTATTCAGTATCCAAGATAAAACTCCGAGTTTCGGATGCCGAGGTGGAAATCCACACCACCATCTCTTCAGTTATCAGGCCATCTGAAAAACGCTATGAAAAAAGTAATTGTCACATATTATTTTTACAGATATATATATATATATATCAGACAATGTGTCATGAAAATTGTGTGCGTGTGTATGTGTGTGCAGTCCTATTAAGCAGGAGTCCTTAGAATGATGATGGAGATAGGAAGGTCCAAATGAACGCCTACAGTTCTTGAGATCAGTTCTTGATAGAAATGTTGCAGCACTTCAACTACAAAACATGTTGATGTTCCTATAACCAGAATCCTTTCAGAAGGGCACCTGCACAAAGAAAAAAATTTTCCATTTAGCCCAGCATGTATAGACAAAGTGAAGAGGAAACAGGTCACAGCATTTAGTGTACAGATTTATAAGCTTCTTTTTTGTTGTAATATTACACGCAAAGTAATATTTTTCCAATAGGATACTGGAAAAGAATAACATGGCTTATATGACAGTGACACTCATCATCATCATCGTTTAACGTCCGTTCTCCATGCTAGCATGGGTTGGACAGTTCGACCGGGGATATGGGAAGCCAGAAGGCTGCACCAGGCTCCGGTCTTATCTGGCAATGTTTCTAACAATCATACAATACTGTTACTGTTGGTTACGATGACAAGGGTTCCAGTTGATCCGATCAATGGAACAGCCTGCACATGAAATTAAAGTGCAAGTGGCTGAGTATTCCACAGACATGCATATCCTTAATCCTTGAGTGTTCAGGTTATTCTATCAAACGTAATACTTATTGATTCACATTGTTTTGAATTAATCATGCATTATCTCATATCCTTGAGATTTCGACGATGTGATTGTTTACTATAGAATAACATCGTAGAGTAGGTGTGAGAACCTGGATCTGGTCGGTTTGAATATAAAACAAATGGAAGGTTTTGGCCGTATGTAGCCGGCTCAAATGCTAAAGGGTTGACATAATTCTCAGGAAGATTCAGCATGACAGAGAATTTGACAAGGTTGGCCCTTTGAATAACAGGTACACTACCATCTTTAATAAAAAGGGAGAACACATTGGATAATGCATGAAAAATAGTAAATGAAAGATGGGATGGTCATGGATGGAATACTTTGTGATCATAGGTATAGACACAAGTGTGGCTGTATGGTTAAGAAGCTTGCTCTTTAAACATGTGATTTGAGTTCAGTCCCAATACGTGGCACCTTGGGCGAGTGTCTTTTATTACAACTTCCAGGCTGAGCCAACCCTTGTGAGTGGATTTGTAGATGAAAACTAAAAGAAGCCCGTCATATATGCACGCGCGTGTGTATGAGTGTGTGTGTGTGTACACCCTTGTCAAGACATTATGAATTGGCTGTAAAAGAGTGTCCCCAGACCCCTGTCTAGGCATGGGAGAATAGAACCTGGCTTGGAAACAGATGAGAGTGGGTGACAGGAAGGGCATAGAGAATCTGCTCCAACAAATTCTGTCTAAGACTACATTATCCACGCCGCCTTGACTGGTGTCTGTGCTGGTGGCACATAAAAAGCACCAACCGATCGTGGCTGCTGCCAGCCTCCCCTGGCCCCTGTGGGGGTGGCCTGTAAAAAGCACCCAGTACACTCAAGGAGTGGTTGGCGTTAGGAAGGGCATCCAGCTGTAGAAACACTGCCAGATCGGACTGGAGCCTGGTGCAGCCTCCTGGCTTCCCAGACCCCAGTCGAACCGTCCAGCCCATGCTAGCATGGAAAGCGGACGCCAAATGATGATGATGATGATGATGTCCTATCTGTCCTCCTTTTCATACGTTTGGAAGCAAGTTGTTGTTTAGCCCCAGAACTGTCCTGATTGAATAGATGAGGTCAAAGCTGATTAAAAACAAACAACAGTAACTGTAAGATAATTAGCCTTAATTACTAAAGAGAACAATGATAATTATTGTTAATATCGACATGTTGCTGATGATGGTAGTAAAGGTGGTAACCGTGTCAATTACCTCTGCCACCATCAAATATACTACTACTGCTGCTACAAGGAAATTTGGCTGCTCTCTTTACTCTTTTACTTGTTTCAGTCATGTGACTATGGCCATGCTGGAGCACCGCTTTTAGTTGAACAAATCGACCCTAGGATTTAACTTATTCTTTGGAAGCCTAGTACTTATTCTATTGGTACCTTTTGCCGAACTGCTAAATTACGGGGACGTAAACACACCACCATCGGTTATTAAGCGATGTTAGGGGGGGGGGAAGCAAACACTGACATTGTTTGAATTAATTTTGAAAATGATGAGGAGTTTAGTAGAATAACAGTCATTATTAAGCTGGTGTTTTGTACACAAATTAACATGTTACATAGCCCAAGGTCAGCCCTACTTGAACAGACATTATGATCAATGATGTTCTAACCTTGAACTCTCTCTCAGTTCCCCACATACCAGGCAAACCAGGGACCACCAGCAGTACCATCAGCATGGAGGTGCAATGGCCCAGTGGTTAGGGCAGCGGACTCGCGGTCGGAGGATCGCGGTTTCGATTCCCAGACTGGGCGTTGGGTGTGTTTATTGCGCGAAAACACCTAAAGGTCCACGAGGCTCCGGCGGGGGGGGGGGGGGTGACCCCTGTTGTACTCATTCGCTCCAATTTTCTCTCACTCTTTCTTCCTGTTTCTTGTCCCCGACTTCCTATGCAATCGCCGAGACTAGATGCTCATTCATCCATCCATCGATGCTCTCATGTGTCGGGGGTTGACCTGCTTTCTCTTCTGCGGGTCTTACGAATAGCAAAGGACCACATTTCGTACTTCTCCCAGGACGAAGACCGCTTCACTCAACAAACAAACAAACAAACAAGCACTATCATCAGTGACAGCATCAATGCTAACAAGAGATAAGATAAAGGTCCTTCCTAAAGTTATAGACTAATGGGGCTGGTTTCCCTGGTTTTGTGCCATACAAGAGGGTGCTGAAAAGCTCCTGGCTTTTGATACAAGAAAACACAGGAGGATCAACTAATTATGATTTTATTCAATACATTCCCCTCTCAGATTCACACACTTGTTGCAGTGGTCCTTCAGTTTTTCTAAGCCCTGAAGGTGGGGCCTCTAACCAGGCCTTTTGTGAAACCCTTATAAAGCCAGGAACTTTGCAGCACTCTCCACGTATATATTCCTCACCCTGGACAGGATGCTGGTCCATCGCAGGATTACTCATTTTTGCCAGCTGAGTGGACTGCAGCAACATGAAAATGAAGTGTTTTGCTCAAGAACATAATGTGTCGCCCAGTTCAGGAATTGAAACCACAATCTAGTGATTGTGAGTCCAACACCCTAACCACTAAGCCAGACCAGTGCAAAGATACTTACCTGGGAAAGGTGACTTCGCCGCACTCTTGTGCCACAAGATGGACACAGCTTATTAGACTGTGAAAGAGAAAAAAAGAGAGTGTGAGAGAGTGAAAGAAAGAGTAAGAGAGAGAGAGAGACAAATAGACAGACAGACAAATAGACAAAGAGAGAAACAGATACATTGCCATTACTCTTTTACTTGTTTCAGTCATTTGATTGCGGCCATACTGGAGCACCGCCTTTAATCGAGCAACTCGACCCCAGGACTTATTCTTTTGTAAGCCCGCTAAGTAACGGGGACATAAACACACCAGCATCGGTTGTCAAGCAATGCTAGGGGGACAAACACAGACACACAAACTCACACACACACACATATATATATATATACATATATACGACGGGCTTCTTTCAGTTTCCGTCTACCAAATCCACTCACAAGGCTTTGGTCGGCCCGAGGCTATAGTAGAAGACACTTGCCCAAGGTGCCACGCAGTGGGACTGAACCCGGAACCATGTGGTTGGTAAACAAGCTACTCACCACACAGCCACTCCTGCGCCTGTTTAACATTGTTTAACATCTGCTTTTCATGCTGGTATGAGTTAGAAGTTTTGACATGGAGCTGACCAATGGAGAGCTGTCCAGACTCCAATTGTCCATTTTGGTAATGTTTCTATGGCTGGCTGGCTGCCTTTCCTCATGTTCACTTTACCGAGTGTGCTGGGGTGCTTTTTATGTGCCGCCAACATGGATGTGTTTACATAGCACCAACATGAGAGTATTTTAAGATCTGGTCATCAAATCTAAGTAGAGACTTCAAACTTGAAATCTTCAAAGCCACAGTCGAACCAATTCTACTATATGGCTCAGAAACCTGGACGTTATCAAAGAAGCTTGAGTGGCGGTTGGATGGAACCTACACTCGCCTCCTTATGAGAGCTCAAAATCTCTCGTGGAAGCACCATCCAACCAAAATGCAAATATATGGGAAACTACCACCTGTGTCATCTCCTGTGAAAGGTAAGAGAGTCCAGTTTGCTGGACATTGTTGTAGAGCTGAAAGCGAGGTAATTTCTACTCTTCTCCTCTGGAAGCCATCTACTCGCAATGCCAGAGGGCGCACACTCTCCTACCCTGATGTAATCTCCAGGGATACAGGTATCCAGCAACAGGACCTCCGTAATGCCATGATGGACCGTGAAGTCTGGTGTAGCATGGTAAATTCCATTGTCTTAAACCACGGTCGAACAATGATGATGATGATTTTAGTGGCACTGGGACCAGCAAGACAAAAACCTCTCAGCTAGAAGGGGCAGTTGGGGCATGGCTGGCCATAAAGGACATGCTTGTATGGTATGGATGGCCGCAATTTTACTTAGATTGATGTGTCTTCTCAAATACAGCAAATTGCCACAAGTCCCTATCCCTCGCCATCTCCTCACTGAGGGTCAGTGTCTGCATGGGTTGGACAGTTTGACAGGAGTTGGCAAGCCAGAAAACTGCATCAGGCATCGCTGCCTGTTTTGGCACGGTTTATATATGTGTGTGTGTGTGTCTGTCTCTTCTCTTGTCTTGACATTGCAGGATATATAATTCTTTATTGCCCATAAGGGGCTAAACATAGAGGGAACAAACAAGGACAGACAAATGGATTAACCCTTTAGTGTTCGCATTATTCTGCCAAAATTAATCCTTTTTTATCCACATTGCCATGAACTAATCAGGCATTATCTTGTAGCAGTGAGATTTTGATGAGGTAGCTGTTAATTTTTAAAACGATATTGTAGGGCTGGTGTGAGAGACCAGATCTGGCCAGTTTGGCCGGACATGGCCGGTTTAAATGCTAAAGGGTTAAATTGATTACATCGACCCCAGTGCGTAACTGGTACTTAATTTATCGACCCCCCCCCCGAAAGGATGAAAGGCAAAGTCATAAACAAGTGTAACTAACATGCAAAAGCAGTGCCCTTTGTTGCCAATCTTCCATGAAAACATGCAGAGACATGGAGAAATATTATGTGAAGGTTGGAAACAAGAAGGACAAGAAGGGCATCCAGCTGTAGAAAACCTGCTTCAATAAACTCCATTGAACCCAAATGATCATGGAAAAGTAGATGTTAAAATGATGATGGCGACAATGATGATGATGATGGTGATAAAGGTTAAAAAGAAACGGGTACCTGGGATACTTCCTTCCAGCATGGCAGACAACAGATATGGCCACAGAGGGAACGGAAAGGAATGAAAGCCATCTTGTTGCACTTGCAGCATTTTTCTGAAATGAGAGAAATTGAGAAGAAGAGGAAGATGGAGATAAAGGTGAAGTGTGGTCAAGAGTTAAAGGGGAAACAGAGAACTGGGCCCACATGGTGAAGGGTAGGGTCTTCTCACCACCGGGCCCTTCATCATTTAGTATTGAGCCACACAGAAAAGATTAAATTTTATTAATTTCATTTCTATTTTAATGACTGTTGTAGCCTTTAGGATTTTTTTGCATCAAGTGGACTTTTAAGCTAGCTCCTGTGGAGGGCTGATTGGGCCTTCAGCCCCAAACTAAAGAGAGCAATAAATGTTTTCCACTCTAGGCACAAGGCCCGAAATTTTTGGGGAGGGGGTTAGTCGATTAGATCAACTCCAGTACACAACTGGTACTTAATCTATCGACCCTGAAAAGATGAAAAGCAAAGTCGACCTCGGCGAAATTTGAACTCAAAGCATGAGCGACAGACGAAATACCGCTAAGCATTTCGCCCGGTGTGCTTAACGATTCTGCCAGCTCACCACCTTAGCATTTATTGGTATCCTCCTACCATCTCAGTTTTATATCACAGAGTATTACATTTGGAGAATTCTATATCACTGTGACATTTGGAGATCAGTGTAAAGCAGCAGGATAAGCGATATTCATGGTTTTACCATTTGGTGTTAATACAAAGAGATTGTTGCCATTTCCAGCTCTGGAAGAACCAATATAGAGCTGACCATGGGAAAAGCACTGCTGCATGAGGTGAAGTCCAACAACTTACAGTGATTGTCTTTGACTTTTGTTAATTGTGGAAGCACTCCGTCGGTTACGACGATGAGGCTTCCGGTTGATCCGAATCAACGGAACAGCCTGCTCGTGAAATTAACGTGTAAGTGGCTGAGCACTCCACAAACACGTGCACCCTTTACGTAGTTCTCGGGGATATTCAGCGTGACACAGAGAGTGACAAGGCCGGCCCCTTGAAATACAGGTACAACAGAAACAGGAAGTAAGAGTGAGAGAAAGTTGTGGTGAAAGAGTACAGCAGGGATCACCACCATCCCCTGCCGGAGCCTCGTGGAGCTTTAGGTGTTTTCGCTCAATAAACAATCACAACGCCCAGTCTGGGAAACGAAACCGTGATCCTATGCCCGCGAGTCCGCTGCCCTAACCACTGGGCCATTGTTAATTGTATTATTGTAGGTAACAGAGGTAACTGTTACAAAGTTTTGATCATTTTTCTAACACAAAGACACGTTTATTATTATAACTAAGAGAATATAATTATTGTGACGTATATTTGCCATGTAAATATGGCTAACCCCAAAGGGTGGATGCTACTGTAGTTTGCAGCCCCAGGAGGACACCTCCTCCAGCTGGCTATAGATACACTTTCTGTGCCCTATCAGTATTTGCAAAGGGAAGCCATCCTTCCCGTCTTCAACTTATGATACACATGGACTTGAGTTTCTGGTTGTTGACCCATCATCGGCGTGTGACAATCACAGTTGTTGATGAGAAGTAGATTCCCTTCACAAATACTTAAACCTTTTTCCAGTATCGATAGACACTGATATAGAAAAAGTGTAATTATTTCCTTATATATATATATATATATACACATACACACACAGATACATAAATAAAAGATATGTCTATATCTACCTGAAGACAGGGTCAGGTTTTGACCAGACTTAATGTTCATCTTACACCTTTCTTTTAGGTCCTCAACAAGGTGCTGCTTAGATACAGTCTCGGGTTCCTTTCCATTTGCTATTGTTGCTGTTGTTGTTGCTGATGTGGTTGCTGTTGTTGTTGTTGCTGATGTGGTTGTTGTTGTTGCTGAGGTGATGGTGGTTGCTCTGTGTACTGATGCTGATGTTGAACCTGAAGGTTCTGATGGCACATCAATCTGTGGCCTGTGGTTAACAGTCAACATTTGATTTCCGTTAACAGCAGGAAGAGTAGCAGTAGTAGATGAAGAGAGTGAACTGACCCCAATCGGGACATTACATACCCCAGGAGGAGCTGAACTGTTCTGTGAGATAAATGGAAGATGAGAAACATGAGTGAAAAGAAAGTAGAGAAAAATTAGTGGATGTTGGTAGATACTACATCAGCTCTGTTAGACCAGTCCCCTAAGAGAGAGGTCCCAATTTTCAGGTTACGGAGCTCCTGGTTCCTGACCAGGACTGAGAGAGAGAGAAAGAGAAGAGGAAGAAGAAGAGAGAGGGTAATGCCTTAAGGTGAGGTGTTGAGGGAAGGTATTTTGTAATACCTATTTCTTTACTACCCACAAGGGGCTAAACAGAGAGAGGACAGACAAACAGATTAAGTCCATCACATTGAAACCAGTGCGTAACTGGTACTTATTTAATCGACCCCGAAAGGATGAAAGGCAAAGTGGACCTCAGCAGAATTTGAACTCAAAACGTAATGGCAGACGAAATACCTATTTCTTTACTACCCACAAGGGGCTAAACACAGAGAGGACAAACAAGGACAAACAAACGGATTAAGTCAATCACATCGACCCCAGTGCGTAACTGGTACTTATTTAATTGACCCCGAAAGGATGAAAGGCAAAGTTGACCTCGGCGGAATTTGAACTCAGAACGTAACGGCAGACGAAATACCGCTAAGCATTTCATCTGGCGTGCTAACGTTTCTGCCAGCTCGCCGATGATGATCGTATTTTGTAATACCATCATCATCATTTAATCCCTGTTTTCCATGCTGGCAAGCTAGAGAGCTGCACCAGGTTCCACTTTGATCCGGCTTGGTTTCTACAGCTGGATGCCCTTCTTAATGGCATCCACTTTACAGTGTATGTGCTGGTTGCTTCTAACATGCCACCAGCATGAGTATTTCCTACATAGAAACCAAGACAAATCAGACTGGAACCTAGACCGTCCAACCCATGCCAGCATGGAAAACGAACATTCAAGGATGATGATAATGATGACGATGAATGGAGTGATTTGGAATAAAATTAGCACCAAGGCGCAGGAGTGGCTGTGTGGTAAGTAGCTTGCTAACCAACCACATGGTTCCGGGTTCAGTCCCACTGCGTGGCATCTTGAGTAAGTGTCTTCTGCTATAGCCCTGGGCCGACCAATGCCTTGTGAGTGGATTTGGTAGACGGAAACTGAAAGAAGCCTGTCGTATATATGTATATATATATATATAAGTGTGTGTGTATGTGTTAGTGTGTCTGTGTTTGTCCCCCTAGCATTGCTTGACAACCGATGCTGGTGTGTTTACGTCCCCGTCACTTAGCGGTTCGGCAAAAGAGACCGATAGAATAAGTACTGGGCTTACAAAGAATAAGTCCCAGGGTCGATTTGCTCGACTAAAGGCGGTGCTCCAGCATGGCCGCAGTCAAATGACTGAAACAAGTAAAAGAGAGAGAGTAAGAGATTATGTGACTTCTAAAACTATGGAGATCGGAGCTTACACTCATCACTGATTTACAAAAAGTGTCCCTAAAGGACCAGCCAACCCTTAGCATGAACCGCTATTGTTCCACACCGTAACACGCACACTCTCCTCATAATATCAAGTTCTCTATACAATAATAACTAAAAACTATATTCAATTAAAATTTTTGTTTCAAGGGAGAGAATTAAGAAGTTACCTCCCTTAAGCAGTTAATCTGAAATATTCATTTTTTCGGGTATTTGTAGAAAGTTTTGTTTAACAAAAAAATACCCATTTTTCAGAAAGTTATGAGGAAATAAAATCAGGTAGGGGATCACACATGTGTAGTAAGGTCAGACTATTATACTGATTAATACAACAGAACATATACATAGGCGCAGGAGTGGCTGTGTGGTAAGTAGCTTGCTAACCAACCACATGGTTCCGGGTTCATTCCCACTGCGTGGCACCTTGGGCAAGTGTCTTCTACTATAGCCTTGCGAGTAGATTTGGTAGAGGGAAACTGGAAGAAGCCCGTCGTATATATGTATATATATATTTATGTGTGTCTGTATTTGTCCCACCCCCAACGGTGGTGTGTTTCCGTCCCCGTAACTTAGCGGTTCAGCAAAAGAGACTGATAGAATAAGTACTAGGCTTACAAAGAATAAGTCCTGGGGTCGATTTACTCGACTAAAAGGCGGTGCTCCAGCATGGCCGCAGTCAAATGACTGAAACAAGTCAAAGAGTAAAAGAGAGTATACACACATAACTACTGTAAAATATAAAATAAATGTACTTACGGTGCTGTTGGTGATACAGTGTTCTTGACCAAATGTCTTTAATTTCTTGTCTGGGGGTGCTGC
Source organism: Octopus sinensis (assembly GCF_006345805.1). Taxonomy (NCBI): domain Eukaryota; kingdom Metazoa; phylum Mollusca; class Cephalopoda; order Octopoda; family Octopodidae; genus Octopus; species Octopus sinensis. The sequence continues at coordinate 11,326,778 of NC_043019.1, read as the reverse complement.
ATGGAATAACAAACAACTATTATTTAAAGAATCCTCTAAGAACTTTTCCAAACATCAAATATCAATAACATCTATCTTGCTCAGCATATTGATCTCCTGAAAACTGTTCAGAAATGTGCAACCAGCTGAATAACTGCTGTCAGGCACTGACCATACTCTGAATGTCTTACGTCCCTGGGCATGGACATATTAAAGCCCCATCTGGCAACTGGTTTGGTAGATACCCACAAGATTATGCATCATCTTTCCAACAACAATCTTGGGCACCTTTTTGAAATCCATACATCTAACCACTCATGGACATGCTTACAAAATAAAAACTAAAACAACACTGTACCCATGACTTTCAAAAACATTTTTTAGTCAGAATTGCTGAAGCAATAAAAATCAAATGGAAATTGTAGTTAAGATACCTGTGCCGGTGACACGTAAGAAGCACCATCCGAACGTGGCAGATGCCAGTGCCGCCTGACTGGCGTCCGCATTGGTGGCACGTAACTGCAACAACCGATCGTGGCCGTTTTCCAGCCTCCCCTGGCCCCTGCGTCAGTGGCACGTAAAAAGCACCCATGAAATCAATCTGGCAAGCAGAGACACCTGACTGATAGGTTATCAGGTGACTGTCTGGCTTCCTGAAAATTGGGACCTCTCTCTTAGGGGACTGGTCTAACAGAGCTGATGTAGTATCTACCAACATCCACTAATTTTTCTCTACTTTCTTTTCACTCATGTTTCTCATCTTCCATTTATCCCACAGAACAATTCAGCTCCTCTGGGGTATGTAATGTCCCGATTGGGGTCAGTTCGCTCTCTTCATCTGCTACTGCTGCTCTTCCCGCTGTTAACGGAAATCAAATATTGACTGTTAACCACAGGCCACAGATTGATGTGCCATCAGAACCTTCAGGTTCCACATCAGCATCGGTACACAGAGCTACCACCATCACCTCAGCAACAACAACAACAACCACATCAGCAACAACAACAACCACATCAGGTGGTTATCAGGTGACTGTTTGGCTTCCTGAAGTTAGTGTTGCAGATTAATAGGCTGCATGCATCACAAAACTCCAGTAGCCTAGTTCCCTTTTTGTTTCTGGAACCAATTCCTTGGCCCCCGTCAATACCATGGAAGATACCGGATTGCTGTACAACATGTCCATTAAAATCTCCAGCTGCAAAGATGAGGTCATTGCCACTCGTCTTTGAGGTAGCCTGTAGAATGGTATCATAAAAGTGGTCCTTCTGATCATTTGGTAGGCCCACTTGTGGGACGCAGGCAGAGATAATTGTAGCTATACTATTATGCAGGACTAGCCTGAGCTTAAGTACTCTATTGCATACCCTGACTACGTCTATGACCTCATCCACCCATTTCTCCACAAGGAGTATGCCTATACCCCCTACTCCATCACTGTTACCTTCCCAGAAGATTTTATACCTATATGCTTTGCCTGTGAGGACCCTGGCTGAAGCTCCTCTCCACCTTACCTCTTGTATGCAGCATACATCAACATGTCTCCATTCAAGCATCTCTACAATCTCACTAGACCTACCTTTCAGTGTGCCTACATTGACAGTGCCAACTCTAAAAACTGGGAAAGGAATGTGGGAGGATGCATAGAGAGGGAAGATGTTATTCAGTGCCTAAAAAGAAGGTTTTCATCTTCATTTGATAGACATGCTACACCTGTTCTCACTTTCGACCCATCCTCATTCAAACATTCAAGCTTGTTAAGATTGTTACCCCTATTGGGGGTAGGAGTAGGTGTTAGCAGTGTTACAATTATAAGCATTATCATCATCGTTTAGCGTCCGCTTTCCATGCTAGCATGGGTTGGACGGTTCAACTGGGGTCTGGGAAGCCAGAAGGCTGCATCAGGCCCAGTCTGATCTGGCAGTGTTTCTACAGCTGGATGCCCTTCCTAACGCCAACCACTCCATGAGTGTAGTGGGTGCTTTTTACGTGCCACCAGCACAGGTGCCAGATGAGTCTGGCAAATGGCCACGATTGGATGGTGCTTTTTATGTGCCACTGGCACATCGTAAAAACATAAATTTAAGCATTACTGGTGTTGCAAATATAAGTAAATCAATAAAGATAGATGGGGAGGGGGTTTCTGGTGAGAGAAGAGAAGATCAATCGTGACCCCCACACACCCATACGCAAGAACAAGCATGCGTGCACATACACACAAACAAATCAAACATGCACACAGACAACAAGCATGCATGTACCCACACCCACACAAGAACACCATGCATGTACAGCTCATTAGCTTTCCCTTTTCACTTCGATACATCATCATCATCGTTTAACGTCCGTTTTCCGCGCTAGCACAGGTTGGACGGTTCGACCGGGGTCTGGGAAGCCAGGAGGCTGCACCAGGCTCCAGTCTACAGCTGGATGCCCTTCCTAACGCCAACCACTCCGTGAGTGTAGTGGGTGCTTGGAAATCACTGAGTAGATTGTTGACAAATTCCGAGTGAAAATGAAAGGTAGCTGATTAAGCAGATTATAACAGATTATAATTTATTGATACATTTGGGCAAGTCTATGTCTGTATTATCAGATAAATGCAAAAAAATTCATAATTCTGCAAAAATCCGGAACAAATTCTTCATGTTTCAAAACGTTGCTTACTTTTTACTCAACCTGATTCATTCATTTCCAACATTACACAATGTCAAGGGGAGACAACCTTAAGCACACACACATGCTGGCCAGTTTCCATTTACCAAATTCTCTTATAAGGCTTTTGTCTGGCTTTTCAATCTATCCTTTTATTCTTTTTTAGTTTGTAAATATATTTCTAAAAACTCAAATGAATAATTTATGTAAACTTCAAGGAAGCCATTTGTTAAATTGGAAAATGTTATAAGGAAAGACATTCATGGACAGTGTCTTGTGAGTATTGAAACCCAGCAACTGGGGCTAGAAGACACTTGTCCAAGGTGCCATGAGGTGGGACTGAACCCAAAACTATGTTTTTGGGAAGTAACCTTCTTAACCAAACAGTCATGCCTGGACCTACAGGATAAAAGAAAAAGAAAAAAAGGCCAAATGGCAAAAACATCAAAATTCTGTGACAAATCTACTTACGGTTGGCATCACAGACCAAGCGTTTTTCAATGGTATGCTCTGGCTGGAAGTTGCAACTTTCTCCAGTGAGGTCGACACAAAATTGGTCAAACTGTCTTTTATGATTGGGACGGATAAATTTGTAGAACTCTGCAAAAGAACAAAAAAGGATTACACAGAGATATACAGGTGCAGGCATGTAGGTGAAGAAGCTCATTTTGCAAACCATGTGGTTTCAGGTTCAGTCCCACTGCATGACACCTTGGACAAGTGTCCTTTTGCCAAACTGCTAAGTTACAGCAACATATACACGGGTTGTCAAGCAGTGGTGAGAAACAAATACACACAGAAAGACACACACACACACACACACACAGATATATATATGAATATATATATATAGGCGCAGGAGTGGCTGTGTGGTAAGTAGCTTGTTTACCAACCACATGGTTCCGGGTTCAGTCCCACTGTGTGGCACCTTGGGCAAGTGTCTTCTACTATAGCCTCGGGCCGACCAAAGCCTTGTGAGTGGATTTGGTAGACGGAAACTGAAAGAAGCCTGTCGTATATGTGTGTATATATATATATATATATATACGTGTGTGTTTGTGTGTCTGTGTTTGTCCTGCTAACATTGCTTGACAACCGATGCTGGTGTGTTTATGTCCCCGTCACTTAGCGGTTCGGCAGAAGAGACCGATAGAATAAGTACTGGGCTTACAAAAGAATAAGTCCCGGGGTCGAGTTGCTCGATTAAAGGTGGTGCTCCAGCATGGCCGCAGTCAAATGACTGAAACAAGTAAAAGAGTAAGAGTAAAGGGTATATCATCATCATCGTTTAGCGTCCGTTGATATATATATATATATATATATATATATATGTCCGTATATGTATATATATATATATGTATGTATATCTATGTGTGTTTGCCTTTGTGTCTGTATTTGTTCCCCACCACTGCTTGAGAACCAGTGTTGGTGTGTTTATGTCCCTGTAGCTTAGTAGTTTGGTACTGATAGAATAAGCACCAGGTTTCAACAAAAAATAAGCCCTGGGACCCTGGGATCAACTTGTTCAGCTAAAATCTCTTCAAGCTGATGCTCCAGCATGGCTTCATTGAAATGTAAAAGATAAAATATATATACATTAATACGTGTGTGTGTGTGTATATATATATATATATATATATATATATATATATATATATATATATACCATCCGAACGTGGCCGATGCCAGTGCCACCTTGACTGGCTTCCGTGCCGGTGGCATGTAAAAAGCACCAATCTGATCGTGGCCGTTGCCAGCCTTGCATGGCACCTGTGCCAGTGGCACGTAAAAAGCACCCACTACACTTACGGGGTGGTTGGCGTTAGGAAGGGCATCCAGCTGTAGAAACACTGCCAGATCAGACTGGAGCCTGGTGCAGCCTCCTGGCTTCCCAGATTCCGGTCGAACCGTCCAACCCATGCTAGCGCGGAAAACAGACGTTAAACGATGATGATGATGATATATATATGATAGGCTTCAACACAGTACCCATCTTCCCCAAATTCACCTAATAAGGGATTAGTTAGGTACCATAGTAGAAGACATTTGCCCAAAGTGCTGTGTAGTGGGACTGAACCTGAAATCATATGATGGCCAAGTGAGCTTTTGACCCCCCCCCCACACACACACATACATATGCATCTTGTAAAGGCTAGTGAGTTTGTGGTTAGGATGTTAGGTTCATGATCACTAGGTTGTGAGTTCGATTCCCAGAATGTGTGGTATGATGTGCCCTTGTGTAAAGCACTTAATTTTAGGGTGGTGTCTGGGAGGGTGGAACAGAATGTTCATAGGCTGACTATGAAGGAGTGATGCTAGAGCTGTGAAATCTTGCATGCATTAATCTCAACTCTTCTCATTAATAACTGCATTGTTTCTTTTGAGGTAAACTGCTCAAAGACGACTTCAAAAGTAACCAATTGCAGCAACTTCTCTTGGAAATGAACAAAATTTGGCATTGTGGTGTTTTCATGTACCAACAGAAAAAAGGGGTTTCACCTCCAAGGACATTCATGCTGAAATGGTTGCTACATTATTTCTATATTGCCCACAAGGGGCTAAACATAGAGGGGACAAACAAGAACAGACAAAGGGATTAAGTCGATTACATCGACCCCAGTGCATAACTGGTACTTAATTTATCGACCCCGAAAGGATGAAAGGCAAAGTCAACCTTGGCAGAATCTGAACTCGGAACATAGCGGCAGACGAAACACCTCTAAGCATTTCGCCCGGCGTGCTAACGTTTCTACCAATTCCCTGCCTTGGTTGCTATATTAGGAGGAGAACAGAGAGCCTTCAAGATGACCCAAGGCCTGGACATCTGCAACTGCCACCACCAAGGAAAACATTGATCATGTTCACTACATGGTGATCGATAACAAGCAACTGACTATAAATCAAAACAGCCAACACTATTGGTGTATCCTGTGAGAGAGTTCAGAATGTTCTGCACAAAAGGTAAACGTTTCTGGGGTCCCACATCTGACACCTGATTAAAAGCACACCAGACTGATCACATCGTGGGAAATTCTAATATTGCTTGAGGCAGATCCAGTTGGTTTCCTAACCCAGGATGGGTGTTGGTTTCAACACTTTGAGCCAGAGACAAAAAGACAATCCATGCAGTGGCAATAACCCTGCTCACTTGCTCCAAAGAAGGCCAAGGTCATTTCATCTGCAGAGCAGGTAATGGCCTCAGTTTTTTGGGATGCAAAACGCATTTATTGTATTTATTGACTAACTTCAAAAGGGTCATACCATCAATGGAGAATACTATGCCAACTTGCTGAGGCAGTTATGAAAGGCTATCAAGACCAAACTCTTTTACTCGTTTCAGTCATTTGACTGTGGCCATGTGTGAGCACCACCTTTAGTCGAGCAAATCGACCCCAGGACTTATTCTTTGTAAGCCTAGTACTTATTCTATCGGTCTCTTATGTCGAACCACTAATTTACTGGGACGTAAACACACCAGCATTGGTTGTCAAGCGATGATGGGGGGACAAATACATACACAAACATACACACACATATATATACATATATACGACAGGCTTCTTTCAGTTTCCGTCTACCAAATTCACTCACAAGGCTTTGGTCAGCCCGAGGCTATAGTAGGAGACACTTGCCCAAGGTGCCACACAGTGGGACTGAACCTGGAACCATGTGGCTGGTAAGCAAGCTACTTACCACACAGCCACTCCTCCGCCTATGCTCAGGAAAACGAATGAAAGGGATTCTGTTTCATGAGGATAATGTTCCAGTTCGCAAATCCTTGCTTTCAACAGCTGCAGTGTGTGACTGAAGCTTTGAACTGGTTGATCAGCCACCTTATTCTCCTGATTTGACTCCATCTGACTTATCATCTTTACTCTCTTACTTGTTTCAGTCATTTGACTGCGGCCATGCTGGAGCACCGCCTTTAATCGAGCAACTCGACCCTGGGTCTTATTCTTTTGTAAGCCCAGTACTTATTCTATCGGTCTCTTTTGACGAACCGCTAAGTAACGGGGACATAAACACACTAGCATTGGTTGTCAAGCAATGCTAGGGGGACAAACACAGACACACAAACATACACACACACACATATATATATATATATATATATATATATACATATATACGACGGGCTTCTTTCAGTTTCCGTCTACCAAATCCACTCACAAGGCTTTGGTCGGCCCGAGGCTATAGTAGAAGACACTTGCCCAGGGTGCCATGCAGTGGGATTGAACCCGGAACCATGTGGTTGGTAAACAAGCTACTTACCACACAGCCACTCCTGCGCCTATCTGTTCTCTAACATGAAAAAAACCCTGAGCTGGGAACTCATCATGCAGTGATGATGATGATGATGTCATATCTGCTGTTGACTTTTTGGACCAACAGGATGAAAGCTTCGTCACAAATGGGATCCAAGCACTGCAACACTGATGGAAGACATGTGTGGACTGCAAGGGGGACTATGTTGAAAAATTTACCCTCACTTGGTCAGCCTATGAACTTTCAGAAACCCTCGTGTATGTGAATGAATGTATAAAAATATGTGCTTACGAATGCATGTGAATATATGAGTGGGTACTGAAAAGGGTGCTGGAAAGTTCCTGTCTTTAAGGGTATCACGAAAGGCTTGATTGGAGGCCCAACATTTCAAGTTCTTTTACAGGGTTTAGAAAAACTGAAGGACTGCTGCAATCATCATCATCATCGTTTAACGTCCGTTTTCCATGCTAGCATTGGTTGGAAGGTTCAACTGGGGTCTGGGAAGCCAGTAGGCTGCACCAGGCCCAGTCTGATCTGGCAGTGTTTCTACAGCTGGATGCCCTTCCTAACGCCAACCACTCCATGAGTGTTGTGGGTGCTTTTTACGTGCCACCTGCACGGGTGCCAGACGAGGCTGGCAAACGACCACGATCGGATGGTGTTTTTTATGTGCCACCTGCACAGGTGTCAGACGAGGCTGGCAAACGGCCACGATCGGATGATGCTTTTTACATGCCACCTGCACAGGTGTCAGACGAGGCTGGCAAACGGCCACGATCGGATGGTGCTTTTTACATGCCACTGGCACGGGGGCCAGACGAGGCTGGCAAACGGCCACGATCGGATGGTGCTTTTTACGTGCCACCGGCACGGAGGCCAGTCAGGGCGGCGCTGGCAACGGCCACGTTCGGATGGTTCTCTTACGTGCCACCGGCACTGGTATCACAGCTACAATTTCCATTGATGTTGATAAGTGTGTACATCTTAGAGGGAAATATCTTGAATAAAATCATAATTAGCTGAACCTCCTGTATTTTCTTTCACTCAAAGCCAAGAATTTTTCAGAATCCCCATTAGTGATTTTATAAGTATGTCTTAATATGTGTTGCATGCTTATATCTATGTGTGCATGTATATGTATACATATGTATATGCATGTGTATACGTGTGTATGTGGAGGCGCAATGGCCCAGTGGTTAGGGCAGCGGACTCGCGGTCATAGGATCGCGGTTTCGATTCCCAGACCTGGCGTTGTGAGTGTTTATTGAGCGAAAACACCTAAAGCTCCACGAGGCTCCGGCAGGGGATGGTGGTGATCCCTGCTGTACTCTTTCACCACAACTTTCTCTCACTCTTACTTCCTGTTTCTGTTGTACCTGTATTTCAAAGGGCCGGCCTTGTCACTCTCTGTGTCACGCTGAATATCCCCAAGAACTACGTTAAGGGTACATGTGTCATTGGAGTGCTCAGCCACTTACACGTTAATTTCACGAGCAGGCTGTTCCGTTGATTTGGATTAACCGGAACCCTCGTCGTCGTAACCGACGGAATGCTTCCATACGTGTGTATGTGTGTGCCTGAGTGTGTATGTGTTTAGATATGCATATGTGTAAGTGAACAGATATAAGAAAAACCTACTTACTTCTGAGCAATATGTAGTGGTCAGTATTGGCTGTGAAGAGATCAGCAAGGACAACTTTAAGGCTGTCCAGATCTTCTTTCCCTTTGTAATTGACCAGGGCTTTGTTAAATACTTTGTAGCTGGACGGGGTCAAAGCATCTCGCACCTGTGGATTGATGGTGAGGTGTGTAGTGTATGGGTGAGTGGAGGACATAGTTTTAATACAGAAATCATACAAACATGTAGGGAATATAGGGGTGGAAAGGAGGAGGAAGGGGGAAGGAGAGGAGGAAGGGGGAAGGAGAGGAGGAGGAAGGGGAAAGGAGAGGAGAAGGAAGGGGAAAGGAGAGGAGGAGGAAGGGGAAAGGAAAGGAGGAAGGGGGAAGGAGGAGGAAGGGGGAAGGAGGAGGAAGGGGGAAGGAGAGGAGGAAGGGGGAAGGAGAGGAGGAAGGGGTGGTATATAGAGAAAATGGGGAGGTGTAGAGAAATGTAAGGAAAAAAAGGGAGAAAGAAGGCAATGGAGAGAAAATATGGAGAAGGAGAAGGGCAATGCAGAGGAAAAGTGCGGTAAGTTGGGGCAATGTTGACAAAATGGGGAAATGACAATTTGGTTTCAAGGTCACTGTTAATGCCAACCTTAAAATATTTACTTTCTTGGACATAACTTTTAATTTGATTTGTGCACATGGACAAGTTCTGCCCTTACTTCAAGCCCCATAAGGAAACCATCTATATCAACAAGAGTTCCAACCATGACTCAAAATATGCTGTAGACAATATAAGTAAATGTGCTTCTAACTTGTCCTACAAAGGAAACCAATTTTGGTAGGGCTGCTTGCCACCTTTATAATAGAGCATTTTGTAGGGGTGGCTTTAGTGATAGAGTGAAATATACACAAAGAGTTGATACTAAAAAAGTAATATGGTTCAACCCACTATTTAGTCTAAATGTATCCATAAACACAGTAAAGTGCTTTCTATCCAGTGAGTAAGCTCTTCTCCACCTTACATAAATATAGTAAGAGTTTTAACAAGAACACAGTCAAGATTAGTTACCGTTGTTTAAGTTATATAATGACACAGATCTTAAACCACAGCATAGCAGTCAGTTACAACCTGCCTCACACTTGCACAAGTGTAATTGTAAAGTAGCAGCTACCTGTCCACTCATTAACAAATATCTCTCAAAAGACAGTGCAGAAAGTAGATGTACAACACAGTAGCATCCTGAGTAGAACATATATTGGACTGCTGGAGAATACCTTCAAGTTCCACTTCATACAGTGTATGCACACATTCAGACTCAGTAATGTGTGGAACTTCACCTCTCTGTCTAAATATATAGGGCAGTTGAAAAACAGAAGAATAGAAGATGCTTGTTTAATGTGTAGCACTGCTAACAAGGCTTCATCTTGTATCACCAGGGTAACTATATTATCATAGTAGTAGTTTATGACACTATAAGTTATAGTAGCAGTTGTAGTGAATATAGTGGTGACATTCTACTGTGTTGGTACAGTAACTTTAGTAATTTATCTCTCCATCACCATAACATTTTAGCAGTAGATTCATTTATACATACAATGCTTTGGTGTGTGTGTATATGTATGGTAGGCTTCTTTCAGTTTCCAATAACCAAATCCACTCATATGGCTTTGGGACAGAACTGGAAAAGAAAGTGGTCAGGAAACAAACTTTTTTAACACAGAACTATGCATATATATATATATATATATATATATATATATATAGGGTAAAAATGACCCCACTTCAATCATGAATGACCATGGGATTGCACCTAAGAAGTTACCCTCCAAGGCACAAGTCCAGGTAAGGTTGTCCAGGCAGTCGGCCATACATACCAGCCTCCTCTCTCCATGCCACCGATGTTATCCAAGGGAAAGGTAAAGGCCGATACAGCTTGGTACCAGTGACATTGCAACTCATTTCTACAGATGAGTGAACTGGAGTGACATGAAATAAAGTGTCTTGCTCAAGAAAACAACTCACACACACACACACATATATATATAATATATATATATATATATGGTAATGAAATTTGTGGAAGAGTCATTTATCAAGCCACAGAATGGTTAGGTTACACTCCAAAATGAAACTGTCAGTGACCAGGTCACAGTTAAACAGCTTTGTATGTGATTTAATAGCAAGCATGGCTTACCTATGGAGATGTAGTAGATTTAATTTCAACATACAACCTCAAATAAAGTCACTATTGAGACACATCTACAACTCTCTCGCTCTTTCTCTTTAGATATATATGTACACTGTGTGCATGCACGCACACACACACATACATACATACATACACACACACACATATATATATAATATATATATATATTTTGGCCTGCTCGCTTAGCCAGCGGGGTGGCATCATTTGAAGGCTAAAACAATGCGAAGTGCATTGTGACCAGCGATGTATAGCAACATCTGATAGCCTGAGCGGTCACGGTGATATATATATATATATATAATAACAAATTAATAAATAAAACATATGCATATATACATACATATATGTACGTACCTACATCTACATGTATATATACATGCATATTTGGGTACAGGACACCAACCCATATATGCATGTATATATACATGTAGATGTAGGTACGTACATATATGTATCTATATATGCATATGTTTTATTTTATTTATTAATTTATTATATGACGGAACGCACACATCCATTTCTAAGTAAGTTGGTTCTTAATATATATATATATATATATATATATATACAAGAGAGAGAATTGTAGATAAGTGTGAATGCATGAAACTCTCCCTCAGCTCTCGAGTCACTCTGTACCTTCTGCTGGTTATTAATAAGAAAAAAAAACACACATACACACACAATATGAGGTGATGCTGAAAAGTTCCTGGCTTTCGGGTAAAAGAAAATACAGGAGAACCAGTTAATTATGGTTTTATTCAACATATTCCTCTCTCAGGTTCACACACTTATTGCAGCAGTCTCTCAGTTTTTCTAAGCCCTGTAAAAAGAACATGGGCGAGGTTCAGCTGCCAAACTAGCATTTCATGATACCCTCAAAGCCAGGAACTATTCAGCACCCTCCACCACATATATACAAACATGAACACACACACACAAACGCTCATGTATATCTTTATATATAAATGTCAAGTTGTGTGTCTGTCTCCTACGATTTAGATTCCTAACTACTCCCACATTTTGCGGTGCAGTTTAACCAAAACCGGGTATCTTATAGTTGTGATTCATATCGAGCCCTTCTGGGTATTAGCGCGCGTCTATGATGAGTCTACGATTTTAAAAATAATTTACCATAATTTTTTTCCATTTTAATTGCATTTTTTCGCTATTATATAAGGGAAGTAACTCTCTAAAAATGTCTACGATGAGTCAACGATTTAAAAAAAATTTACCATCATTTTTTTTCCATTTTTAATGCATTTTTTTTGCTATTTTTTGGCTATAACTCTCTAAAAATGCTTATATAGTTATTTCCCTTACAAACCCGAGCAACGCCGGGCGATACTGCTAGTATTCTATAATAACGTAGAGGTGACCACTAATATTACTACGAAATAATTATAGAGATGGATAGAGAAAATATTTCTACTCTAAATATTATAGTAACTGAACAGAACTCACTATAACCACCACCACCAGCACAATACTTACAACTACGATAGTATACACACAAGCAGATTGTAC
>NC_043019.1:11272038-11309538 GCF_006345805.1 Octopus sinensis | reverse complement strand
TGATATGAGATCACCATGTTGTGCACACATGGTTGTGATGCAGGTGCCTGGTGTACCCTTATCAGACATGTGGTCATGACAGGCATATTGGGTTTCATATATTTGTACTCCAGTGTCACTTTGATGGCATGCATTGCTTTCTCATTCAATAACAATAATATATATGACTGCATGCACCTTGGACAAGTGTCTTATACTACAGCCCCAGACTAAAGCCTTGAGAGTGGATTTGGCAGATGGAAACTGAAAGAATCCCTCCTCCTGCTTGACAACCAGTGCTGGTGTTTACGCCTCTGTAACTTAGTACTTCAGTAAAAGAAATTGATAGAATAAGTACAGGAATTTTGAAAATGTAAGTACAGGGGTTGATACATTCGGCTGAAAATTCTTCAAGTCTTGCAAGATACTTGGTGCCCTCACAAGTGGCAGTGCCATAAAAAAAGCCTCCAGTACACTCTGTAAAGTAGTCAGTAAAACAGTGGATGATTTTGTGGCAAAGCAAGGGGTTCCTGTAGATCAAGTTAATCCAAGAGATGCAAAACCATCCGTTGTCTATGGAAGAGACTTGAGAGACATGACTTCAGCTCAAACTGACCAAAGCCTCCACAACCATTTTGAAATTGTTTTTGCCTAAACTTCCCCACAACAGAAGCTATCATTGTAGAAGGCAGCCAGCATCAGGGTCAAATTGTGGAAGTCACAGGTTTGGCTTCATGCTCTTGCTTGATGAGGCTGGGGTCTATCTATGCGTGTAGGTGTGTGTGTGTGTGCTGAGATATACATTAACATATATATATATATATACCGGAGTAAACACATAAATGTGAAACAAGGTGGAAAAAAGAGTACTCAAATACCAGTGGTAGAGTAATATGCTTTATTTAAAGCAGCAGAAAATTCAACAAAACCTGTTACTCTGAGTTTCACGTTCCCGTTCGTCGGACAGTTTTTTCTAGCAAAACCTGTCCGACGAACGGGAACGTGAAACTCAGAGTTACAGGTTTTGTTGAATTTTCTGCTGCTTTAAATAAAGTATATATATATATATAGAAAGAGAGAGAGAGAGAGAGAGAGAGAGAGATACAGATACACAAAAACATAATACGTATGTAATCATACACACATTTACTAGTAGAATATTTCAGTGTGTGGCGTGTGTGTGCATGTGTTTGTATGTGTGCATGTACGTGTCTATGCATATGTGTTTGTGCATGTATGTCTACATTCATGCATGTGTGTGTGTGTGTACATGATATTTGTGTGTGTGTGTACATGTATATTTGTGTGTGTGTGTACATGTATATTTGTGTGTGTGTGTGTGGTGTGTGTGTGTGTGTATACAAACTGAAATTTTGTATTCGTATTTTAGATAGAAAGAAGAAAAGTACATGTGTAAAAAAACACATCTACTCACACACAAACACACTGCTCTCTATGTGCGTACCACATTTCAGTGCGGATAACGTTATAGCTATACAGCAGCAGTAGTAGTAGTACCATTCGGGTCTCAGCAATTATAATAGCTGTAGTAATATTGCTGCTGTAGTATTGCAGATGTTGTGTCTTAGCATTGAGATGTGTACAACCAGGAGCATACAGGGACGCACAGACTCACACACTATTACTCTTTTACTCGTTTTAGTCATTTGACTGCGGCCATGCTGGAGCACCGCCTTTAGTCGAGCAAATCGACCCCCAGGCCTTATTCTTTGTAAGCCTAGTACTTATTCTATCGGTCTCTTTTGCCGAACCGCTAAGTGACGGGGACGTAAACACACCAGCATCGGTTGTCAAGCAATGCTAGGGGGACAAACACAGACACACAAACACACACACACACACACATATATATATATATATATACACATACATATATACGACGGGCTTCTTTCAGTTTCCGTCTACCAAATCCACTCACAAGGCTTTGGTTGACCCAAGGCTATAGTAGAAGACACTTGCCCAAGGTGCCACGCAGTGGGACTGAACCCGGAACCATGTGGTTGGTAAGCAAGCTACTTACCACACAATATATTATATAGGTACGGGCGTGGCTATGTGGTAAGAAGCTTGTTTTCCAACCATATGGTTCTGTGTTCAGTCCCAGGGTGTGGTCCCTTGGGCAAGTGTCTTCTACTATAGCCTCATGCCAACCAAAGCCTTGAGTGGATTTGGTAGAAGGAAACTGAAAGAAGCTTGTCGTATGTGTATGTGTGTGTGTGTGTGAGCACATGTTTGTGTCGGTGTTTGTCCCCCACCACTGCTTGATAACCAGTGTTGGCATGTTTACATCCTTGTAACATAGCAGTTCAGCAAAAGAGAACTGATAGGATAAATAATAGGCTTAAAAAAAAAATCCTGGGGTCAATTTGTTTGACTAAAACCCTTTGAGTTGGTCCCCTAGCATGATTGCAGCCAAATGACTGAAACAAGCAAAAGCATAAAAAGAAAGATATGTACACACACACACATATTAATTATCATATGGCTCTCTCTCTCTCTCTCTCTATATATATATATATATAAAATCATGACTATATATATATACACACACACACATACATATATATATATATATATATATAAATCATCATCATCATCATCATTGTTTAACGTCCGTTTTCCATGCTAGCATGGGTTGGACAGTTTGACCGGGGTCTGGAAAGCCAGGAGGCTGCACCAGGCTCCAGTCTGATCTGGCAGTGTTTCTACAGCTGGATGCCCTTCCTAACGCCAACCACTCCGTGAGTGTAGTGGGTGCTTTTTACATGCCATCGACATAGGGGCCAGAAGAGGGTGGCAACGGCCACGATTGGAAGCCAGTTAAGGTGGCACTGGCACAAGGACCATGTTCGGATGGTGCTATTTATGTGCCACCGGCACATGTATCACAACTACAATTTCCATTTGATATATATATATATACATATATATAACTTACTGTTAATAAAAGTTGGGGTGCATTATGTTCCGTTCTCTCTCTCTATATATATATATATACCTGCCCAGCTATCCTTGATTCTCTGTCCCCTCCCTCTCTTATATTAACCCTCTTGTATCTTAAGAGCACACCCTGATACCATTTCCACCATCCTTTTTCCTTTTCATGCAGAGGTAACTATGCATCTCCTCTACTGCAAGTCACCCTGTTCCTGGGTTGAAAATGAAACCTCCTTTTTTTCTCTCCTTTTTTTTCTGTGTACCTTTCTGTAGAAGAGCATAGGCTCGAAACGTTAAAGACTTTTTCAATTCCTGAGTGTTATACTAATACATCTGTTTGTTTTGTACACCACCTGTCTTCGTCTTTTGTTTATTTTTGTAAACTTTCCCTTTATATATATATATATATATATATATATATGAAGAGAGAGAGGGAGAGAGATAAGACAGAATTATGTACACATGTATATACAATGGCGGTGCCCCAGCATGGCCACAGCTCATAAGCTGAAACTAGAATCAATCAATCAATCAATCATACTAACTTCAGAAGCAATAGGATCATGCTTGCAAGGACACTGTCACCTCATTCACAGAAATCACATTTACCGGAATCACAGGTGAAATAGCAGAAGAAATAAATACCTTTACAATAACAATTTTCTTCTTCCCAGATTTCCTTTGTACGTTGCTGTTTTCAGTATGTGGAATTCTTTGGGACGTTAACTAAAAAATAAACAAATGATCAAAGCTGTTTAGAATAAAGTGATAATAATGGTAATACATAAAGTATAAAATAATCAGCAGTCCCTTAGTTACAACTATGGTTTGCTAGTATGAACCACCATCATCATCTTTATCATTTAATGTCCATTGGTGAAGGTGTGGCTGGATGGTAAGAAGCTTGCTTGCCAACCACATAGTTCCGGGTTCTGTCCCACTGTGTGGCACCTCGGGCAAGTGTCGTCTTCTACTATAGCCTCAGGTCAACCAAAACCTTGTGAGTGGATTTGGTAGATGGAAACTGAAAGAAACCCATTGTTTATATGTGTATGTGTGTGTGTGTGTATATATATATATATATATACAAGATAAGATGGAGGGTTGCATTTACAACCCCTATCTCAATTTATATATATATATATATATATATATATATATATATACTAGCACTATGACCCGGCGTTGCCAGGTTTAGTGCAAGTGCTTGTTTGTTGCTGGGTTGCAGTAAAAAAATTTTTCACTAAATCAAGAGTCACATGACACTGACATGGGTGCTTTTTATGTGGCACCAGCACCCATGAACCCACAAGAATAGGACTGCTCAGCTGGGGAGAGATGCAAGGGACATGCCTATATGCATGGACAACCAAGATTTCCCTTAGCTTGACACGTCTTCTCCAAAAATATTAGATGCCAGCAAGTTTTGAACTCACGATCTTCTGCGTGTTAAGGAGATGTGATAACCACTACACCATGGAAGCTGACAATGTGATGTTGTGATAAATTAATTTCTCCCCATCCCCAGTCCACCAGGAATTAATTTAAAACAAAAAAAAAAGAAAGAAAAAGGAAAAAAAAAGAAATTAGAGAAAAACTAAAAATAAAAGACTTACAGATTTTAACACAGTGAATTCTTCATTTCTTTTCTGTAAAAAGAGAAGATAGACTATATATACACACAAATATACATACCTACAAACACACAATTTAGTAAAAAGACCAACAGAACAAGTACCAAACTGTGATAAGTCAATCTAGGAGTACATTATCAAATGATTGCTATTTTAAAGATAGTAGAATTAGGAAGGTTTGGCTGTTATTTCAGGTTGGTCAAGCAGACCTATAATCAAAAGCAATCTAGCCATGACCATCCAGCTTTTTTTGCCTTTATAGTTTATCTCGAACTATATCATCCTGCATATCCACTTTATAAAACAATAAGTTGTTGGTCTGAGGAAGATTTTAGTTGCTACTTTTAGCAGGTCAAGCAGTCCTATGATGGAAGGCACAGTGTATCTAGGACTATGCTATCCAATGTCCAGTATTTTACAAGTAACAGGATGTAGTCTGAGGGAAATTTGGCTGCTGTTTCTAGCAAATCAAGCAGACCTGTGATCAAAAACATTCCAGCCACAAATGTTTTATATTTTCCTCCTAAGTCTATCTTGGGTTACATAATCCAATGTATCTATTTTTAAAAATTAATAGGGTGCTGGTTTAAGGGAGATTTGATCCCTATTTCTATCAGGTTAAGCAACCCTATAAATCCAAGGCATTCCAGTTACAACCATCCTGTTTTTATTTCAGGCATGGTGTACCTAAGAGTACATTACGCAATGTCTTTTATCTTTTACTTGTCTCAGTCATCAGACTGCGGCCATGCTGGGGCAGTGCCTTGAAGAATTTTTAGTTGAATGAATCAACCCCGGACTTACTTTTTTCCTCTCAAGCATGGTACTTATTCTATCAGTCTGTTTTTGCTGAACTGCTAAGTTACAGGGACGTAAACAAATCAACACCGGTTGTCAATCAGTGGTGGAGACAAACACAGACAGAAAGACACACACATGATGAGCTTCTTTCAGTTTCTGTCTACCAAATCCACTCACAAGGGTTTGGTCGGCCCAAGGCTATAGTAGAAGACACTTGCCCAAGGTGCTCGGTTTCTGTGGCACGTGCTCCCCCCAGCTGGACGGACACCAGTCGACCGCGACATTACTCGAGAAATAGGAAGAGAGAGTGAGAGAAAGTTGGGGCAAAAGAGCTTTAGGTGTTTTCGCTCAATAAACACACACAATGCCCGATCTGGGAATTGAACCCGGAACCGTGTGGTTGGGAAGCAAGCTTCTTACAACTCGCCGCTTCGTGCCTCGTCGATAACACACGGACACACACACTTGTGGTCTTCGTCGAGAACGTCGCATACTACTCAGACTTACTCCCCGCCGTACACAGCCATCTCTGTCCATCTCTTTTCATTATTCGGCATTTAACCCTTTAGTGTTTAAACCGGCCATATCTGGCCCAGATATTCTACATGTTTTATATTCAAACTGGCCATATCTAGCCCCTCACACCTAACCTACATTGACATTCTAAAACTAAGCAATCACATCATTGAAACCTCAAAGCTATAAGATAATGCATATTAATTCAAAACAATTTGAGTGAAAAAGTATTACATTTAACCGAGTAATCTGAACACTAAAGGGTTAAACTGGCCATATCCAGGCCAAATATTCTTCCTGTTGTATGTTCAGACTGGCAAGATCAGACCTTTCACACCTACCAAACATTGTCATTCTAAACACAAGCAATAACATCATTGACATTTCAAAACCAGACAATGTATGAGAAATTCAAAACAATGTGAATAAATAAGAACTAGATTTGATAAAGTAATCTGAATGCTAAAAGGCTAAAGATTGTAGAAAATAATTTTGAGGAAGATTTGGCTGCTACATCTAACAGTTCAAGTAGATCCTTGACCAAAGGTATTCCTGCCTTTTTATTTTTATTAATAAATTCTAGCTTTTGAGGTAGAATTACTCTTTGCTCTTTTA
Source organism: Octopus sinensis (assembly GCF_006345805.1). Lineage (NCBI taxonomy): Eukaryota > Metazoa > Mollusca > Cephalopoda > Octopoda > Octopodidae > Octopus > Octopus sinensis. Next base: position 11,303,035 of record NC_043019.1, on the reverse strand, counting down.
CTTGTTTCAGTCATTTGACTGCGGCCATGCTGGAGCACCGCCTTTAATCGAGCAACTCGAACCCGGGACTTATTCTTTTGTAAGCCCAGTACTTATTCTATCAGTCTCTTTTGCCGAACCGCTAAGTTACGGGGCGTAAACACACCAGCATCAGTTGTCAAGCAATGCTAGGGGGACAAACACATACACACACATACATACATATATATTTAAGCATGTTTCTCCATTCTCTAATTTTGTATTATATATATATATATATATATATATATATATACATATATACGACGGGCTTCTTTCAGTTTCCGTCTACCAAATCCACTTACAAGGCTTTGGTCGGCCCGAGGCTATAGTAGAAGACAATTGCCCAAGGTGCCACGCAGTGGGACTGAACCCGGAACCATGTGGTTGGTAAACAAGCTACTTACCACACAGCCACTCCTGCGCCTATTAGCTACTATTTCTAAAAATTTGAATGACCACATAGAGGAGCCCCTCACTGGCTCGGGCAACACCTTCGTTATCTTATTCATTAGGAAATTACTTACATCTGTGTCACTCAGCATTTCTAATAAACCAACTTTGTTAGTAGGGTGTCGGGTGGATTCTGCTTGGTTATATTGCTGTAACAGTGCTGTGCTGGGCTCCGCTGTAGACAAGAGAAAAACAAAAATCTTTAAAAGAAATTTATTGAAAATTCAACAAATCAGCTTCCTTTTCAATCACATGGTATTAGGTTCAATGCCACTGCATTGTACCCTGGGCAAATGTCTTCTACTATAGACTCAGGCCTACTAATGTTAGTGGATTTTGTAGATGGAAACTGAAAGAAGCCTGTCATAAATATATGTGCTTCAAGAAGACAGCTTGGATTATAATCCTATCAACATACTATATGTGTGTATGTATATGTTTGTGCCCCGTGCTAGTGGGGTGCTAAGAGCACCATCCAAGCATGATTGTTGCCAGAGCAGCTAACTGGCTTCCCACCATCCGAGCGTGATTGTTGCCAGAGCAGCTAAGTGGCTTCTGTGCCGGTGGCACGTAAAAGGCACTATTCGAGCGTGATCGTTACCAGCGTCGCCTTACTGGCATTTGTGCTGGTGACACGTGAAAAAACATTCCAGCGAGGTCGTTGCCAGTACTGACTGACTACCCCCTGTGCCGGTGGAACGTAAAAGCACCCACTACACTCTCGGAGTGGTTGGCGTTAGGAAGGGCATCCAGCAGTAGAAACTCTGCCAGATCAAGATTGGAGCCTGGTGCAGCCATCTGGTTCGCCAGTCCTCAGTCAAATCGTCCAACCCATGCTAGCATGGAAAGCGGACGTTAAACGATGATGATGATATATATGTCAAATGCTTGTCCACCTTCCAATTTTGATCTATTTACACTTGCTGAATCAGGTATCACTTGTAGCTGCCTTGGATAAGCAATTTCAACATTTCATTCCCATTTGCACTGCAAGCCTGAGTTGTAGTGGTAATCTGATCTGAGCACACATTGTACATACTTATTAATATATGTCAATCGATGTATACTGCTTGCATTTCCTCTACATACACATTCTTCTTTCTTTGCACCCTTTTCAAGCCTAGCTAGGCTCATGGGCCCTGTTTCCCGGTTTCTGTGGCATATGTGTTCCCCCCAGCTGGACGGGACGCCAGTCCATCGCAGTGTTACTCAAGAAACAGGAAGAGAGAGTGAGAGAAAGTTGGGGCGAAAGAGTACAACAGGGGTCGTTACAACCCCCTGCCAGAGCGTTGTGGAGCTTTAGGTGTTTTTGTACAAAAAACACACACAACACCCGGTCTGGGAATTGAGGCCAAACAAAGCACTTTCCCAAGGTAGCACGTAGTGGGACTGAACCTAAAAGTGTGTGGTTGTGAAATGAAATCCAAAGCCACACAACCCCTTGTAGTCAACAACACCACCACCAACCATCTCAATCATCATCACAACCACTAACAATCCCTATCACCACTTGTAGCACTATCACTACCACAGCTGCCACTACCACCACCACCACCATTACTACAACTGTCACTGCCCACCACCAATCACTATCATCACCATAGCAACAACCTACCAAAACCACCCAGCTTCAACCACCAAAGACTCATCCCGCATTCCCACCCCCTGTTCAAAACCCCTATAAGCAGAAATACAGTACACCAACCATCCGTGCTCAAACTGGGGACATGTATGGCAACATCTGAGGCTCTGGCCGATGGAGGACGTCTCTTCACTGTACCAGTTTCAAAATATGAACCGTGACTAAATTTGAAGGCAGGTTTGGCAGCTTTACGGTGTCCGGAAGAAAGCACCGGTTGTGGTAACTAGATTTGGTGGAAGGCGAGAAAAGAAAACGAATAAAAGAGAATAAATATTTTGCCAATAAAGACACACACACTGTTTATTTGATCTTATCACTTTATTATTATTATCATAATTATTATCATAATCATAATTATTATTATCATCATAATTATTATTATTATTATCATAATAATTATTATTATTATTATCATAATTATTATTATTATTATCATCATAATTATTATTATTATCATCATAATTATTATTATCATCATCATAATTATTATTATCATCATCATAATTATTATTATTATCATCATCATAATTATTATTATTATTATCATCATAATTATTATTATTATTATCATCATAATTATTATTATTATCATCATAATTATTATTATTATCATCATAATTATTATCATTATCATCATAATTATTATTATTATTATCATCATAATTATTATTATCATCATAATTATTATTATCATCATAATTATTATTATTATTATTATCATCATAATTATTATTATTATCATCATAATTATTATTATTATTATTATTATCATCATAATTATTATTATTATTATTATTGAGTGAGAGAACAGTGCATGCCATTGAAATGAGACTGGGGTACAAATATACGAAGACCAATAGGCTTAAAAAAATAAGTCCTGGGGTCGATTTGTTTGACTAAAATACTTCAAGGTGGTGCTCCAGCATGGCCACAGTGAAATGACTGAAACAAGTAAAAGAATAAAATATACACACACACACATATACATACACTTATAGGTATATATAACAGGTTTCATTCAGTTTCTGGCCACCAGATTCATTTACAAGGCTTTGGTTGGCCCAGGGTTACAAGCTCTCCATCTTCACTATTTTATTATTTTACCTTTTTTATCACAATGCTACAATCAAGCTACTCTTTTACTCTTTTACTTGTTTCAGTCATTTGACTGCGGCCATGCTGGAGCACCGCCTTTAATCAAGCAACTCGACCCTGGGACTTATTCTTTGTAAGCCCAGTACTTATTCTATCGGTCTCTTTTGCCGAACCGCTAAGTAACGGGGACATAAACACACCAGCATCGGTTGTCAAGCAATGCTAGGGGGACAAACACAGACACCCAAACACACACACACATACGCATACATACATATACATACATATATACGACGGGCTTCTTTCAGTTTCCGTCTACCAAATCCACTCACAAGGCTTTGGTCGGCCCGAGGCTATAGCAGAAGACACTAGCCCAAGGTGCCACGCAGTGGGACTGAACCCGGAACCATGTGGTTGGTAAACAAGCTACTTACCACACAGCCACTCCTGCGCCTACAATGCTCTTCTTATATAACACAGAGTTTTATGCAAAATTCTTTACCATTTTTTCAGCATTCTTGAAGAAGGAAGCCAGCTGACGCACAACTTGACCATAATTGTCCGGTTTGCCAACTTCATTCCGGAGCCACGTGGGAAGATGGCGAATGTTATGGTCTTGGGCGAACCTGAAGAAAAATTAGGGAGTCATAACCATAGGGTCAGAAGAACAGAGAGAAGGGAAGGGTGAACTGGAAAGGAAAAGGTGGATTAACCCTTTTGTTACCAACCCGGCTGAAACTGGCTCTGGCTCTGAGTACAAATGTCTTGTTTTCATAAGTTTTGAATTAAAATCTTCCATCAAACCTTAGCCACAATTAATGTTCCTAACACTAGCTTAATAATAATTAAGTTATTTTACTAAATTCTTTGTTATATTTAAAGTAATTGAAAGAAACACAGAGTATCTCAATAGAAATAAGGTAACAAAAGGGTTAGAGTTACCATGATATTTTTAACCCTTTTGATAGCAACCCAGCTGAAACCAGCTCTGGCTCTGAGTACAAATGTCTAGTTTTCATAAATTTTGAATTAAAAACTTCCACCAAACCTTAGTCACAATTAATGTTCCTAACACTAGCTTAATGACTGAAAAAAAAATCACCGAGCATCTCCACAGAAATAAGGTAACAAAAGGGTTAAAGTCACCATGATAATTTTAACCCTTTCAATACCAACCCAGCTGAAACTGGCTCTGGCTCTGTAGTACAAATGTATTGTTGTCATAAGTTTTGAATTAAAATCTTCCACCAAACCTTAATCACAATTTATGTTCCTAACACTAACTGAATGGTAACTAAGTTATTTTACTAAATTCTTTGTTATATTCAAAGTAATTGAAAGAAACACAAAGCATCTCAAAATGAATACAGTAACGAAAGGGTTAAAGGTAGGAGTTAGTTAGAAATGGGGTTAGCTAGGATTAGGAGTTAGTTAACCCTTTTGAAACCAATTTGCCTGAGATTGTCCCAGGTTTGATGGTACAAACTTCTTCAGAATGATTTTAATTAAAAACCTTCCTTCAAAATTTCACGTTAACATCTGCTCCAAACACCAACTTCATATTGGCAAAGTTATTTTCTAAATTCTTTATTATTTTCAAAGGAGGCGCAATGGCCCAGTGGTTAGGGCAGCGGACTCGCGGTCGGAGGTTCGCGGTTTCGATTCCCAGACTGGGCGTTGTGAGTGTTTATTGAGCGAAAACACCTAAAGCTCCACGAGGCTCCGACAGGGATGGTGGTGATCCCTGCTGTACTCTTTCACCACAACTTTCTCTCACTCTTACTTCCTGTTTCTGTTGTACCTGTATTTCAAAGGGCCGGCCTTGTCACTCTCTGTGTCACGCTGAATATCCCCGAGAACTACGTAAAGGGTACACGTGTCTGTGGAGTGCTCAGCCACTTACACGTTAATTTCACGAGCAGGCTGTTCCGTTGATCGGATCAACCGGAACCCTCGTCGTCGTAACCGACGGAATGCTTCCATCCATCCATTATTTTCAAAACTAATTGAAATAAAGGCAATGTATGCCAACAAAAATATGGTAACAAAAGGTTTAAGGAATAAGATAAGGAGTTAATAGTAAGGGATTAATAATTACTGAACTTTAGCATGTATCACTGGCACTTGTGCCGGTGGCACATGAACAAAACATTCGAGCGAGGTCGTTGCCAGTGCCGCTGGACTGACTCCTGTGTAGGTGGCACGTAAAAAACACCATTTTCAAGCATGGCCGTTGCCAGTACCGCCAGACTGGCCCTTGTGCCGGTGGCACTTTAAAAGCACCCACTACACCCTCCGAGTGGTTGGCATTAGGAAGGGCATCCAGCTGTAGAAACTCTACCAGATCAGATTGTAGCCTGGTGCAGCCATATGGTTCACCAGTCCTCAGTCAAATCGTCCAACCCATGCTAGCATGGAAAGCGGACGTTAAACGATGATGATGATGATGATGAAGGAACCCTCTAATTTTGGGGGCTTAAAATTTGGAAAAAAGGTTTTGTAAGGGATTACAATACTATCCATGTAAAAGAAACTCCCATATTTTTTTAACCTAATTTTTTGACAAAAAAGGGTTCCTTATGCACATTAAAATACAGCAATAGTTGGAGTAAGGTGGTGAGCTGGCAGAATCGTTAGCATGCTGGGCAAAATGCTTAGGAGTATTTTGTCTGTTTTTACGGTGAGTTCAAATTTTGCTGAGATCGATTTTGCCTTTCATCCTTTCAGGGTCAACAAAATAAGCATCAGTAGATCATTGAGGTTGATGTAATTGGCTTAAACCCCACTCCTTGCTCCTCCAAATTTGCTGGCCATGTGCCAAAATTTGACACCAATAGTTAATGGTGGGGGTTAGGGTTGGGAGATAACAGTAATGGCAGAAGTTAAGGATGGCAGATATGTGCAGGAGTTAGAAGAGAATTAGAAACAGGAGTTGGTCAGGAGTGGTGGGGGAGGTGAGGATTTTGGCAACGAATAAATTTAGAAAATCAATTTTTAAAAAAAATCAACTATTTAATGTAGAGGAACAATACTAACAATGAAATGAACTCAGAGAACTAAACATCTTAACCCTTTAGCATTTAAATTGGCCATATCCGGCCAAAAGTATTCTGCCTGTTTTATGTTCAAACTGGCCAGATCTGATCTCTCACACCAACCCTACAATATCGTTTTAAAAATTAACAGCTACCTCATCAAAATCTCATAACTACAAGATAATGCATGATTAGTTCAAAACTATGAGGATAAAAAAAGCATTAATTTTGGCAGAATAATGTGAACACTAAACATCTTAAATATGTGTTTAATTGCTGAATGGACATATTGACTAAACACCATGGAGCTTCTAAAGAATCTAATCCCATACAAGAGGGTGGCTTTGGATAAAAGAAAATAAAGGAGGATCAATTAATTATGATTTTAATCAACATATCCTCCTATCGGATTCAGACTCTTATTGCAATGGTCCTTCAGTTTTTCTACTGAAAACCTGCAAAAGAATTTGGAAGGTTGGTCTTCTAACCAGGCCTTTCATGAGACCCCTTAAAGCCAGGAACTTTACAGCACCACCTCATATATATATATATATATAATGTGTGTGTGTGGTGTGTGTGTATATATATATATGTGTGTGTGTGGTGTGTGTGTGTGTGTGTGTGTATATATATATATATGTGTGTGTGTGTGTGTATATATATATATATCACGTGATCACGTGATCGACCAGACCATCAGATGTTGCTACACATTGCTGGTCACAATGCGTTTGCATTGTTTTAGCCTTCGAATGACGCCACCCCGCTGGCTAAGCGAGCAGGCCAATATATATATATATATATATATATATATATATATACACACATATATATACACATATATATAGCAGTGTTTCTCAACAACCATTTTTCGCTTATGTGTTTGGTCGTGCGGCCCGGTGTCCAGAGGGTGAGCTGATTCGCGATGTCCTCCTCCCAAATCCACTTCCCAGCTGGCGCAAACGCACGGGCGGCCAGCTGAAGACCTGGGCAACGACGATAAAGGAGGACCTCTCCCAACTCTCAGGTCCGCAGGTGGTCGGTCTGTGCAGATGGAACCGCAAACGGCTCGCTATCTCCAGTGACCTCGCACGGGACCGTCGAGCGAGGGCCGCCATGGTTTGTGATGCCATTAGGACCAGAGAAGAAGCCGGCTCAACCCGCCCTGGGTGAACATCGTCACAAGCAACAAGGACGTCCAACCATAAAAGCTATGTCAAAGCAGACATTTGAACCAGGCACAGTCCCTTGGCTAACTAGCCAGCCCATGCCAGTATAATCTCTCTCTTTGCACTCAGTCGGTTACGACGATGAGGGTTCCGGTTGATCCGAATCAACAGAACAGCCTGCACATGAAATTAACGTGTAAGTGGCTGAGCACTCCACAGACATGTGTACCCTTAACGTAGTTCTCGGGATATTCAGTGTGACACAGAGAGTGACAAGGCCGGCCCCTTGAAATACAGGTACAATAGAAACAGGAAGTAAGAGTGAGAAAAAGTTGTAGTGAAAGAGTACAGCAGAGATCACCACCACCCCCTGCCGGAGCCTCGTGGAGCTTTTAGGTGTTTTCGCTCAATAAACACTCACAATGCCTGGTCTGGGAATCGAAACCGCAATCCTATGACTGCGAGTCCGCTGCCCTAACCACTGGACCATTGCGCCTCCACGATGCCAGTATAAAGGACAGACATTAAATGATGATGATGATGATGAGCTTCTCAGTTTCCATCTATCAAATTCTCTTGCAAGGTGTTGGTTGGCCTGGGGGTATGGTATAGAAGACGTTACTCAAGATGCTGTTCATTAGAAACTGACTAATTAGCAGAATGTATTCTCTAAAGACAAGAGGGTTCTACTCACCGAGTATCACACAGGATGATGGCCCCATAATCATCTTTGTGCCTGATGACTCTTCCAATAGCTTGATTCACAGCTCTGTAGGCTTGTAGCTGGTACCACCGCTGTCCAGACATTTGCTGTAGGAACGGAGAAAGAGAGAGAAAACAGTGGGGGGGGTAAATGAATTAACTCAAAGCAGCATATGAAGTATAAAGGATGCAGAAGGAAGGAAGGAAGATGGACAGAGAAGACAGTGAGAGAGAAATAGTAAGAGGGAGATAAAGAGAGAGAGAGAGAATTGAAGACAAGGAAAGTACGAGTGAGAAGATATAGAAGAGTGAGAAAGTGGTGGTGTTGGGTATAGAGGGTGGGTCACCTACCATTTTGTTGCCTTTAGCAATCAAATTATCCAAAAATTTCATCTTCATCATCACTTTTGGGTCCTTCAAAGGTGGAAATGGTAAACCTGTAATGAGAACAGCTCGGCCATTCACATCAGCAAAATCAAGACCTTCACTGACCTGCGAGTAGAAAAAAAGAGGTGGGTAAGATAAGGATGGTGGTGGAGTTAAGAGTGCAGAATGGAGGTGCTGTTGTGGAGTGAAGGTGAGTGGAGGTGGAGTTGTGGAGTGGAGGTAAAATTGTGAAGTGGAGGCAGAGCTGTGAAGTGAAGGCGGAGTTGTGAGTGGAGATAGAATTGAGGAGTCAAGGCAGAGTTGTGGGTGGAGGCAGAGTTGTGGGTGGAGGCGGAGTTGTGAGTGGAGGCGGAGTTGTGGGTGGAGGCAGAGTGGTGAATGGAGGCAGAGTGGTGAGTGGAGGCGGAGTGGTGAGTGGAAGCGGAGTTGTGAGTTGAGGCGGAGTTGTGAGTGGAGACAGAGTTGTGGAGTCAAGGTGGAGTTGTGAAGTGGAAGTGAGAAGTGGAGGCAGAGTAGAGGTGGAGTTCTGAGTAAGGGCGGAATAATTTTGCATGGAGTTATGAAGTGGTAGTGGAATTGTAGAGTGGAGGCGGAGTTGAGGTGGACTTGTAGAGTGGAGAGGTGGTGAATTTATAGGGTGGAGGTAAAGTGTTAGTGGAGTTATAGAGTGATGACAGAGTGTGAAGTGGTGAAATGTTGTTTAGCCCCAGGTCAGTCATGACCGAGCACACTTCATCCAGCCGTAGAAACACTGCCAGATCTGACTGGGCCTGATGAAGCCTTCCAGCTTCACAGACCCCAGTTGAACCGTCCAACCCATGCTAGCATGGAGAACAGACGCTAAATGATGATGATGATGATGATGATTCTAAACATGACCATCCTGTCTTTTCAGACAGTTGGCTATGCCCTGAGGGTGATTTGACTGTTGTTTTTAGTATGTCAAGCAAACCATGAAGCTGTAGTGTAGTGCATTGTGGGATAGATAGGTAGATGATAAACAATTATTGTTGTTTAACCCTAGGATGATGCTGACTGAGTGAGTACACCTATGATCAGATAATCCAACCATGGCTACCTCATTTGATTGAAATAGTGTATTGAAAATGACATCATTCAAAGTATCCTTCCTTTTTAAGAGAATAAAATTATGATGTGAGGGGTATTTAACTGCTATTTCTAGTAGGAGAAACAATCACATACAAGACCCTCTAGGGTCAGTCCTAATTGCAAAGACTTATCATCAGATGTTCTAGCCATGACCACCTCAACTTATTCCAGTAGTGTATCCAGCACAACATTAACCAATCTGTTCTTTTTTTTAAGATAGCAGAATGAGAGTTGACAGATATTTGGCTGCTATTTCTAGCACATCGAGCAACTCCATAGTTCTCCCTTTAGATTTATGTTGGTACTGTTGTTATTGTTGTTGTTGTTGTTGCTGTGGTGGTGGTGGTGGTGGTAGTAGTGTAATGACAGTAGAGGTAAAGGCATTGATAATGATGATGATGCTTGTGGTGATGATGATGCTTGTGGTGGTAATGGTCAAAGTAATTATAATGATGATGATGGCAATGAAGATGTTGAGGGATATGACGATGATGATGGGGATGATGATGATAGCACTGATAGTGGTGGTGGTGATGGTGGATGCTTCAGCTGACTACGATGATGATAGTGCTGCTGATGATGATGATGCGATGCTGACCCCTTCCTCCTTACCTTTCCCCGACACACTGCTATGAATGTGGCTCCTTTCAGCGAAGGGTCGGACACCTTGGAGTAGAAATCGTCAATAGCCTGAAATGAGACAGTTACTTCGAGTCATTATCCTTACTAATAGCAGGGGAGAGGCATGAATGACACGACACAACATATTCGTACGCAAGAAAGTGTAAAAAAAAATCATTGTTTTGTTTTTATATTTGGTTTGTAAGATTCCTGATGTGAACTCAGGTGTTGAAGCAGATTATGTTGTATCTTGGGAGGGTCATTTTGCCAACAATAATAAACACACACACACACTGGTTCTATTTCACTTCTTTATCATTCATCAATTCATTATCCATTTAACCAATTAAATAATCAATTGTTTTATTAATTATTTGGTTAATCAATCAATCAGTACATGCATACTGGTTTTATTTTACTTCGTTATGATTCGTCAATTGGTTAACTATTTAACCAATTAACTGATCACTTGTTTGATTAATCCTTCAGTTAATCAGTCAAGCAGTCATCATCATTACCATCATCGTTTAACGTCCGCTTTCCATGCTAGCATGGGTTGGACGATTTGACTGAGGTCTGGCGAACCAGATGACTGCACCATACTCCAATCGGATCTGGCAGAGTTTCTACAGCTGGATGCCCTTCCTAACGCCAACCACTCCGAGAGTGTAGTGGGTGTTTTAACGTGCCACGAGGGCCAGTCTGGCGGTAGTGGCAACGGCCACGCTCAAAAATGGTGTTTTTTACGTGCCACCTGCACAGGAGTCAGTCCAGCAGCACTGGCAACAACCTCGCTCGAAAATGGTGTTTTTACGTGCCACCTGCACAGGAGTCAGTCCAGCGGCACTGGCAACGACCTCGCTCGAATGTTTTGTTCACGTGCCACCGGCACAAGTACCAGTAAGGCGACGCTGGTAACGATCATGCTCGAATGGCGTTTTTTACGTGCCACCGGCACGGATGCCAGACAACTGCTCTGGCAGTGATCTCGCTCAGATGGAGCTGTTAGCACTCCACTGGCACGGGTGCCAGTCATCGAATTTGGTTCAATTTCGATTTCACTTGCCCCAACAGGTCTTCGCAAGCAGAGTTTAGTGTCCAATGAGGGGAGGTTGGCATGGGTGCCAGCTTATCAAAAGTCTTTCTGTCATCATTTGCAATCTCATCACTGAAATGAATGCTTTCTCTACTCCAGGTGAGCTTCAGGTTTGTTGCAGATCAATTAACAAATTTTTTAGTCATTTGACTGCGGCCATGCTGGAGCACTGCCTTTAATCGAGCAACTCGACCCCGGGACTTATTCTTTTCGTAAGCCCAGTACTTATTCTATCGGGCTCCTTTGCCGAACCGCTAAGTAACGGGGACATAAACACACCAGCATCGGTTGTCAAGCGATGTTGGGGGGACACACACAAACACACACATACATACATATATATATATATATATACATATATACGACAGGCTTCTTTTCAGTTTCCGTCTACCAAATCCACTCACAAGGCTTTGGTCGGCCCGGGGCTATAGCAGAAGACACTTGCCCAAGATGCCACGCAGTGGAACTGAACCCGGAACCATGTGGTTGGTTAGCAAGCTACTTACCACACAGACACTCCTGGAAAATATAGAAGTGAAATATGACCAGTGTGTGTATGTGAGGATGTGTTATTACGGATGCCCCAGCATGGCCAAAGTCTAATGACTGAAATAAGTAAATGGATAAAAGATATTCTGCAGCATATACACTACACTATGTCATAAACTATAGCACATAAAAACAACAACCTATACAACACAAACCACACAACAAAAATCATAGGTTCTCAAAGTGGGTGCTACTGCCCCCCCCCCCCAGTGGGCATTCAGAGGGTCCAGGTGGGCGCTGGTGCCTAAGGGGGTGGTGAGGGGCAGTGTAGTGAAAAAGTAGGCATTGGGAGGAAGGCAGTGGCTTGGGGGACACTATGAATTTATTATGTGTGGAGGCACATGGCCTGGTGGTTAGGGCAGCGGACTCGTGGTCGATGGATCGTGGGTTCGAATCTCAGACCAGGTGATGTGTGTGTTTATGAGCAAAACACCTAAGCTCCATGCGGCTCCGGCAGAAGGTAATGGCGAACCTCTGCTGACTCTTTTGCCACAACTTTCTCTCACTCTTTCCTCCTGCATCTTGCAGCTCACCCGTGACAGACTGGCATCTCGTCCAGGTGGGGAACCTATATGCCAAGGAAACCGGGAAACTGGCCCTATGAGCCAGGCATGGCTTGCGAAGGAACAAACAATAAATTTATTATAATATTATTATAGTATTGTAAACAAATTATATAATATTAAATATCAAATGATTCATAGTATATATAAATTAGTAAAACAAAATATTTATTTATACATAAAAATAGGGGTGGGGTGGTGAGGGCATTATGTGGCTATTGGCGGGGTGGACAGTGGCCCCAAAAGTTTGAGAACCTCTATAAACTATAAGGTCTACAGCAAACTACAACACACACACTACACATACACCATACTACAGCACAAACTATAACCAATACACTACAACACAAACTACAGCACAGTAAAAGACAAAATTAAAAATCTACTCACAACTTGAAAGTCATCTTTATTTCTTGGTTCCACAAGGACAGGTTTTTGTTCATTGATCCGTCTCCAGATGTCTATACTCTGTAAAAGAGGACAGGACACTTTGGTGTTGTGTGAACGAGAAGGGTACAGGACAACAGTGTAATAGAGGAAGGTAGTTTAACCCTTTAGCATTCAGATCATTCTGTGAAATGTAACGCTTATCTATGCACATTGCTTTTAATTATCGAAATCAAATTCGATGACTGGCATCCGTTGCTAGTGAAGCGCTAAGAGTACCATATGAGTGAGATCGTTGCCAGAGCAACAAGCTAGCCTCCGTGCCGATGGCATGTAAAAAGCACCATTTGAGCATGGCTGTTGCCAGTACCACCTGACGCCCTCGTGCCAGTGGCACGTAAAAGCACCCACTACACTCTCGGAGTGGTTGGCGTTAGGAAGGGCATCCAGCTGTAGAAACTCTGCCAGATCAGATTGGAGTCTGGTGCAGCCATCTAGTTCACCAGACCTCAGTCAAATCGTCCAACCCATGCTAGCATGGAAAGTGGATGTTAAACAATGATGATGACGGCTTATCTCGTAGCTTTGAGATTTCAATAATGTGATTGTTTATTTTAGAATGACATAGAAGGGTAGGTGTGAGATGTTGGATCTGATAAGTCTGAATATAAAACTGATAAAATATTTGGGCTGGACATGGCTGGTTTAACCATTTAGCATTCAGATTACTCTGTCAAATATAATGCTTATTTATTTGCATTGTTTTGAATTAATCATGCTTTACTTTGTAGCTTTGAGATCCCCATGATGCAATTGCTAATTTTTAGAATGACATTGTAGCATAGATGTAAGAGACTTAATTCATTGCCTGGTTTAACACCAACACCTCTGGGGTACCTTGTTTACCTTTAGCAGGCTCTACTTTGTTGTAAGCATTCAGGCAAAATTTCATTCCACATTAAACACACCATTCAAGCATGATTGTTACCGCGTCGCCTTACTAGCACTTGTGTTGGTGGCATGTGAAATATTCGAGCGAGGTCGCCGCCAGTGCCGCTGGGCTGGCTCCTGTGCAGGTGGCACGTAAAAAGCACCATTTGGCCATTTGGGCGTGGCCATTGCCAGTACCACCAAACTAGCCCTCGTGCCGGTGGCACGTAAAAGCATCCACTACACTCTCGGAGTGGTTGGCGTTAGGAAGGACATCCGGCTGTAGAAACTCTGCCAGATCAAGATTGGAGCCTGGTGCAGCCATCTGGTTCACCAGACCTCAGTCAAATCGACCAACCCATGCTAGCATGGAAAACGGACGTTAAATGATGATGATGTCCCTCCCTCCCACTAGTCTCAGGTCTTGCAAAGGGCCATGGGCACAGCCTTTCTGCTTGACTAAAGAAACAAATAAAATAAAATGAAATTTTTAAAAGAACTCAAAAGGAGGGCAACTTACCTTCCAGTGGGTAATGCAGGCATCCATGAGTGGGTAGGATGGGAAGAAGACCAAGAGTCCATGAGGGATTAACCGGCTAAAGTTTACTGCAAATGTAGAAGAAAGGGGCTTTAAGAGAAGAAGAGAGGTGGGAAGAGGAGGGAAGTGAGAGGATGGATGGAAGTAAGAGGAGACTGAGATGGGGATAATTATTTCTTTACTACCCACAAGGGGCTAAACACAGAGGGGACAAACAAGGACAGATATCGACCCCAGTGTGTAACTGGTACTTAATTTATCGACCCCGAAAGGATGAAAGGCAAAGTCGACCTCGGCGGAATTTGAACTCAGAACGTAACGGCAGACGAAATACGGCTACGCATTTCGCCCAGCGTGCTAACGTTTCTGCCAGCTCAATGTCTGCCCAGTAGAGAAGACTTTTTAGGCAGTCACTGCTCAACATATGTACTGGAGCTTAGACTTGACCAGTGGACGTAAGCCAAGCTGTATGTGTTTCAGTGAAAATCCATAGATGACTCCAGCTTTAGTTTATCTACTCGATATTTACAGATAATTTATATCTTTATTGCCCACAAGGGGCTAAACATAGAGGGGACAAACGAGGACAGACAAACGGATTAAGTTGATTATATTGACCCCAGTGCGTAACTGGTACTTATTTAATCAACTCTGAAAGCATGAAAAGCAAAGTCGACCTCGGTGGAATTTGAACTCAGAATGTAATGGTAGACAAAATACTGCTAAGAGAGGACAAACAAGGACGGACAAACAGATTAAGTCGATTACATTGATACCAGTGCGTAACTGGTACTTATTTAATCGACCCCGAAAGGATGAAAGGTAAAGTTGACCTCGGTGGAATTTGAACTCAGAACATAAAGAACGTAAATGCAGACAAAATACTGCTAAGCATTTCGCCCAGCATGCTAACGATTCTGCCAGCTCGCCGCCTTTTACCTGAGAACCGCAGATGCAAAGGAACAGCACTAACAATGACATTGTAGAGTAGGCATGAGAGGCCTGATCTGGCCAGTTTGAACATAAAACAAGTAGAATATTTAGGACAGCCAAGACTGGTTTGCATGCTGAAGGTGTTACGATGATCAGAGACCAAAGTCGGGATGAAGGGAGGAAGCAAACTCACCGATGGCATTGCCAAGTGATGCTTGGTACTTGAGGTCAAACCTGTCGGAGATATAAATAGAGAGAAGTTTGATGTATTGTGTGGGGGTGGAGGTTGTGGTCACGATGACACTGGTGATGGTGGTGATGATGGTATTCATGATAGTGGTGGTGTTGATGATAATATATCAGGTCATCCCATAAGTTCTGTCCGATTTTATCTTTTTTAACCCTTTAGTGTTCGCATTATTCTGCCAAAATTAATCCTTTTTTATCCACAGTGTTTTGAACTAATCATGCATTATCTTGTAACTATGAGAATTTGATGAGGTAGCTGTTAATTTTTAAAATGATATTGTAGGGTTGGTGTGAGAGACCAGATCTGGCCAGTTTGAACATAAAACAGGCAGAATACTTTTGGCCGGATATGGCCAGTTTAAATGCTAAAGGGTTAAAATTGAATGAAATTTAATAGTATTTTAGAATATCTAATGGAATTAAAAAATATTTTCATGCATTTGTGTACATTTACACTAATTAAATATTATTTTACAGAATAATAGAATTAAAATTTCTTCGATTAAAACCTTTTCTAACATGGAAGTATCCAAAGAGCATTTAAGGCACTTAATGCTTTATGAGTACAAAAAAGGAAACTCTGCAGCCGAAGTGACTCGAAACATGTACTCAGTTTATGGGAAGGAATGCTTGAATGAAAGAATTTGCAGAAGATGGTTAGCAAAATTCAGAAGTGGAGATTTTAGCCTTGAAGATGAAGATCGAATAGGACGTCCAGTTGAGTTTGATGATAAGCTCCTTGGGGCATCATTCAAAGAAAATCCTGCATTATCAGTTGAAGAATTGGCAATAAAGCTTAGTTCAAACCATACAACTGTTCATCGTCATCTTAACAACTTGGAAAGGTTCCTAAACTTGGAAAATGTGTGCCTCATGAATTGTCCGAAAGCATCCGCAAATCCCAAGTTGACATCTGCTCTTCTCTCCATTCTCGCGAACTCATTTCACCATTTTCGGATAGACTTGTGACTGGTGACAAAAAATGGATCTTCTATCGAAATGTTAAACATCATAAACAGTGGCTTCGTAAAAGGGAAAAAGCTCACCCACAACCGAGAAGGGAACTTCATGGGGAAAAAGTTCTTCTCACTATCTGGTGCGATTGCAAAGGAGTAATTCACTTTGAACTGTTACCACCTAATGTAACAATCAATGTTCATGTCTACTGTCAGTGATTTGAGCATTTGAACCAAGCTTTGAAGAAAAAAAAGACCCGCTTTAGTGAATCGAACAGGAGTGAGGTTTCATCAGGACAATGCCTGACCCCACACTGCAAAGATCACATCACAGAAGCTCGAAGAGCTGGTTGGGAAAAAATTCCTCATCCACCTTATTTTCCCGACCTTGCTCCTTCAGACTACCATTTATTTCTTAGTTTACAGAATCATTTAGGGGACATAACTTTCGCAAGCCAGGAGGAGGTCGAAACTGACATTTCAGAGTTCTTCACTTTGAAACCAAAGGAGTTTTACATTGGTGGGATTAAAAAGCTTGTAAATAGATGGAAGGAAGTCATAGATAATCAGGGAAAGAACATTGATGATTAAATTTCAATTAAATATAACATTCGATCACTTGTTTCCTTCATTCAAAATTTGGACAGAACTTATGGGATGACCTGATACAATGATAAGGATGTTGATGATATTAATGATGACAATGATTGTGAAGTTGATGATGATGATGGTGATGATGATGACAATAATGATCTTGATTATGATCACGATGATGACTGATAATGATGTTGATAATGATGATGTTGATGAGACATAACGATGCTGATAATGATGGTAACAACATTCATGATGACAATGATAATGATGACGACAAAAGAGAACAAACTGTTAAACTGATGATACCTTGTTTCAAAGCTGGAATTCAGGGTGTAGTTGTCTGGTCCCCTTGGCACTGCACCCACCCATATTTGATGTTTCTTTATGATGTGAGGATTCTGAAGAACCACAGGAAATGGTCTGCAATGGAATAGAGTTAGAGGTTCAAATATTGATAAGCAGAACTTACATTTATTAATACAATTGGCAGTGTCTCTCTCTTTCTCTCCCTGTTTGTCCATCCCACTAGCATAAACATCAAAGCCATTACTTTTATTATGTGACTGTATTTCATTAAAACATTAACAAGCCATTTAGTTACTTAAATATCGAGGTGATATAGATGTAAATTTAACACGTGTGTGTGTGTGTGTGTGTGTATATATATATTAGAAGGTTTGGAGATGATGTACAGGTATTATATATTAAAAGAAATAAGGTACTCAGAAATCTGGATGGTTTTATATTTACAAATATTTATTAATATGTCACATGTTTTTATAAATCATATATTAGCGCTAGCATCCACTCCAGTGAAGTCGTCAGATTGAATTTTTTCAGGAATTTCGTCTCTTTTTATAGTATCATTGAGAGTGTAGGGGTAGATATATATATATACATACATACAGGTGCAATAGGTACAGGTATACCTGTGAAGTTTAGGGGTTTGCTTACGTGAGGCTAACACAAGAAACAATAAGCACTCTCCTTCACAGTGACAAAAATCAATCAAACCTACCCCCTCCTCCTCCCCTTTTACGTGTGTGCACACAATGGAAGCAAGAGCAATGAAAGAGATACAAAATACTTACATCTTCAGTTCACTGGAGAAAGAACTGATCGGTGACAGCGTGCCACTTGTCAGGATCAAGCACTTGATACCGTGAGACACGAGTTCCTTCATTGTGAAACCCGGACAGAAACACCAGTAGCTGAGTTCTCGTCCTACACAAGTCGATGAGAATGTGTGTGTTTAGAAGCAACGGATACGAAGAGGAGAAAGTAAGAGCAGAAAATACATACCACCACCATCGCCGCCACCAGGCACAAGGCTTGAAACTTGAGGGGGGGGGGGTAGTTACATCAGTCCCGACACTTGACTGGTATTTATTTCAGCAACCTCCGAAGGATGAACGGCAAAGTCAACCTTGGTAGAATTTTAGCTAAGAACAGTCGAAATGTCAGTAAGCATTTTGTATAGTGTGCAAACAACTCTTCCAGCTCACCACCTTAACAGTAGTAGTAGTAGTAGCAGCAGCAGCAGTAATGGCACGTAAAGAGCACCATATGATCGTGGCCATTTCCAGCCTCACCTGGCCCCCATGCCGGTGGCACGTAAAAAGCACCATCTGATCGTGGCCGTCTACCAGCCTCGTCTGGCACCTGTGCCAGTGGCACGTAAAAAGCACCCACTACACTCACGGAGTGGTTGGCGTTAGGAAGGGCATCCAGCCATAGAAACATTGCCAGATCAGACTGGGCCTGGTGCAGCCTTCTGGCTTCCCAGACCCCAGTTGAACCGTCCAACCCATGCTAGCATGGAAAGCGGACGCTAAATGATGATGAATAATTTTCTACTATAGGCACAAGGCCTGAAATGTTGAGAGAAGGAATAGCATAAAAACCCATGTAATTTGCACACCTGTGTAATTTACACAGGTGATTTTCAAGATAAAAATTATTTAAAAAAAAGATTCTACTTGTGTAAAATTCACACCCAAAAGTTTTCAGAATTGCTGATATGGTCAGGGAGAAAAGGTTTTCAATTTAGTTGTATGTAGCATAACTTCTGTTTAACAAGTATCACACCGAAAGCTATCAAATTACGAAGCATTTGTGGTGTTTATAATAAACTTTATTTTACACTTCTTGCCCACAAGAGATTATGTCTGATCTTTAGAATACTTCTGCATGGCTTCTCAAATCACGATCACAGGAAAAGTTGTTGATAATTCTTATCAACAAAAACAAAGCTGATAAATATGCACAAGTGTTGCAAAATAATTTTAATTACCAATAAATATCAGCTTGGATGACACTTTACTCAACCGACAGAGGACGGTGACCGATCAAACTGATTATGCAAACAGAATTCTGACTGGTCGAAAGTGTCTTCTAATCATGAATCCTAGTATTTAACTGGTACTCATTTTATCAACCCTGAAGGGATGAAAGGCAAAGTTAGCCACAGCAGGATTTGAACTTAAAGGCGTAAAAACAAATGAAATTCCAAAGGCGCAGGAGTGGCTGTGTGGTAAGTAGCTTGCTAACCAACCACATGGTTCCGGGTTCAGTCCCACTGCGTGGCATCTTGGGCAAGTGTCTTCTGCTATAGCCTCGGGCCGACTAAAGCCTTGTGAGTGGATTTGGTAGACAGAAACTGAAAGAAGCCTGTCGTATATATGTGTATATATATATATGTATGTGTGTGTTTGTGTGTCTGTGTTTGTTCCCCTAGCATTGCTTGACAACCGATGCTGGTGTGTTCATGTCCCCGTTACTTAGCGGTTCGGCAAAAGAGACCGATAGAATAAGTACTAGGCTTACAAAGAATAAGTCCCGGGGTCGATCTGCTCGACTAAAGGCGGTGCTCCAGCATGGCCGCAATCAAAATGACTGAAACAAGTAAAAAAGAAAGAGAAAAAGAGAGTAAGCATTTTGCCCTGTATGCTAACATTTGTGCTAGTTTGTCGCCTTAAATGATAATAATAATTGGCAACAGAGGCCCAAGAGGAACCTAGTGGTGTTGTGCAATGATTATGAGATGTTCATGCATTTCCTAAAGGCTAATTAGCAATCCCAGAACTGAAGTGAATAGATTTAAGTACTTACTTTGTGGTGCTTCTGAAGATTTTATCCAAGAGTCCATTGATTTTTGTTTCGGTTTAACCGTCACCTCTGCAATGTGAACCTGTAACCAGGCAATTTAAAAAGTTAACAAAATACACAGCTTTGATATCCTGAAAAACATTTCAACTCAACATTTCTGTTTTGTCTGCAAGTTAAATTTAAGGGGAGGGGAGGATGGTAGGGACTTTAGTGTTTGAAGACGGCCAGGTTTTTGGTACTTGTAGTAGTGTGTAAGGGAAAGGGAACTTATTGAGGAATGGCAAGTTTTCTCATAAGGGTTTAATAATGGCTAAGAAGGTAATGTCCATTTTCTTTCATCATCATCATCACTATTACTGTTTAACATCTTATTTTTTTATTGCCCACAAGGAGCTAAACATAGAGAGGACAACCAAGGATAGACAAAGAGATTAAGTCGATTACATCGATCCCCAGTGCGTAACTGGTACTTAATTTATCAACCCCGAAAGGATGAAAGGTAAAGTCGACCTCAGCGGAATTTGAACTCAGAACATAACGGCAGACGAAATACCGCTAAGCATTTCACCCAGCGTACTAACGTTTCTGCCAGCTCACCGCCTTATTGTTTCTGCCAGCTTGGCACCTCACTGTTTAACATCTTTTTCCATGCTGGCATGGGTTGGCTGGCTTGACAGGAACTGGTGAGCCAGAGGACTGTGCCAAGCTCCAAAGTCAACTTTGGCATGGTTTCTACAGCTGGATGCCCTTCTTAAACACCTATCACATTAAGGGATGTACTGGGTGTGTTTTATGTGGCACCTGCACTAGTAAAGTCACCAAGTAACTCACAAGACGAGACAAGACCCCTGAACTGAGGGGGAGTAGAACTGAGGGAGGTGGCTTTCTGCACTGTGAAGAGTGGTTAAAGTATGACGAAGAGGAGTCAGGGTACACCTTTAAGTTACAGGAAGGGTCCAGGAAGATGTGGGATGAAATTTATGAGAAAGGATCTTCAGATGATGGGCCTCACAGAGGGGATAACGAAGGACTGTGAAACCTGGCTGTTGCTGTGCTTTAGAAGATACATCAAGCTAAGTAAAACCACGGTTGACCTTGCATACAGGCATCCCTCTTCAGCTAAGTGATCCTAATTTTGCAGGCTTGTGGGCACTGGTACCAAATAAAAAGTACCAGAAATAAAAATCAAATGGAAATTGTAGTTGTGATACCTGTGCTGCTGGCATGTAAAAAGTACCAACCGAACGTGGCAGATACCAGCGCCACCTTGACTGGCTTCCGAGCTGGTGGCACATAAAAAGCACCAACCAATCGTGGTTGCTGCCAGCCTCCCCTGGCACGTAAAAAGCACCCACTACACTCATGGAGTGGTTGGCGTTAGGAAGGGCATCCAGCCGTAGAAACACTGCCAGATCAGACTGGGCCTGATGCAGCCTTCCGGCTTCACAGTCCCCAGTTGAACCGTCCAACCCATGCTAGCATGGAAAACGGACGTTAAACGATGATGATGATGTCACATAACTGCACCCAGTACACTCTGTAAAGTGGTTGGAGTTGGGGAGGGCACCCAGCTGTAGAAACCATGCCAAAACAGACATAAGGCCCAAGCAGCTCTTCAGCTGGACAGCTCCTGTCAAACAGGTCAACCCATGCCAGCATGGAAAATGGACAGATGGTGATGATGAAGTTAGTGGAATGAGGAAACAAAACAAAATAAAGGGAGAAGGGAAAAGGGATGTGGAGAAAAGGAGAGAGAGAAAAGGGGACAAGAAGAAAGGTATGTGCTTCAACACTTACCATATAATTATCAGAAATACGGGAATTGCTTTGGTCATTGGGGTCGGATTCCTTGAATACAATCTGAAAGAAAAAGGCAAATATGGATACAGCATCATCATCATTCAGGTGGTGAGCTGGTGCAATAATAAGCAGTATTCCAATTCCACAGAGGAAGGCTTTCATCCTCTTCGAGTTTATGTAATCGATTAGGCCATTCCCACAAATTTTCAGACCTTGTGCCTATAGCAGAAGGGATTATTATTATTATTATTATTATTAGAGTGGCGAGCTGGCAGAATTGTTAGCACACCAGGCAAAATGCAAGAGAATGTGAGAGTGAGTATAAGGGAAATGTGAAGGTGAGTGTAAGAGAATGTGGGGGTGAGTGTAAGAGAATGTGAGGGTGAGTGTAAGAGAATGTGGGGGTGAGTATGAGGGAAATGTGAAGGTGAGTGCAAGAGAATGTGGGGTGAGTGTAAGAGAATGTGGGGGTGAGTGTAAGGGAAATGTGAAGGTGAGTGTAAGAGAATGTGAGGGTGAGTATAAGGGAAATGTGAAGGTGAGTGTAAGACAATGTGGTGGTGAGTGTAAGGGAAATGTGAAGGTGAGTGTAAGAAAATGTGGGGGTGAGCGTAAGAGAATGTGAGAGTGAGTATAAGGGAAATGTGAAGGTGAGTGTAAGAGAATGTGAGGGTGAGTATGAGGGAAATGTGAAGGTGAGTGTAAGAAAATGTGGGGGTGAGCGTAAGAGAATGTGAGAGTGAGTATAAGGGAAATGTGAAGGTGAGTGTAAGAGAATGTGAGGGTGAGTATGAGGGAAATGTGAAGGTGAGTGTAAGAAAATGTGGGGGTGAGCGTAAGAGAATGTGAGAGTGAGTATAAGGGAAATGTGAAGGTGAGTGTAAGAGAATGTGAGGGTGAG
Source organism: Octopus sinensis (assembly GCF_006345805.1). NCBI lineage: Eukaryota > Metazoa > Mollusca > Cephalopoda > Octopoda > Octopodidae > Octopus > Octopus sinensis. The sequence continues at coordinate 11,280,196 of NC_043019.1, read as the reverse complement.
TATGAGGGAAATGTGAAGGTGAGTGTAAGAAAATGTGGGGGTGAGCGTAAGAGAATGTGAGAGTGAGTATAAGGGAAATGTGAAGGTGAGTGTAAGAGAATGTGAGGGTGAGTATAAGGGAAATGTGAAGGTGAGTGTAAGGGAATGTGGGGGTGAGTGTAAGAGAATGTGAGAGTGAGTATAAGGGAAATGTAAAGGTGAGTGTAAGAGAATGTGAGGGTGAGTATAAGAGAATGTGAGAGTGAGTATAAGGGAAATGTAAAGGTGAGTGTAAGAGAATGTGAGGGTGAGTATAAGAGAATGTGAGGGTGAGTATAAGGGAAATGTGAAGGTGAGTGTAAGAGAATGTGAGGGTGAGTATAAGGGAAATGTGAAGGTGAGTGTAAGAGAATGTGGGGGTGAGTGTAAGAGAATGTGAGAGTGAGTATAAGGGAAATGTAAAGGTGAGTGTAAGAGAATGTGAGGGTGAGTATAAGAGAATGTGAGGGTGAGTATAAGGGAAATGTGAAGGTGAGTGTAAGAGAATGTGAGGGTGAGTATAAGGGAAATGTGAAGGTGAGTGTAAGATAATGTGGGGGTGAGTGTAAGAGAATGTGGGGTGAGTGTAAGAGAATGTGGGGGTGAGTGTAAGAGAATGTGAGAGTGAGTATAAGGGAAATGTGAGAGTGAGTGTAAGGGAAATGTGAAGGTGTGTATAAGGGAAATGTGAAGGTGAGTGTAAGAGAATGTGAAGGTGAGTGTAAGAGAATGTGAGGGTGAGTATAAGGGAAATGTGAAGGTGAGTGTAAGATAATGTGGGGGTGAGTGTAAGAGAATGTGGGGGTGAGTGTAAGAGAATGTGGGGGTGATGTAAGAGAATGTGGGGTGAGTGTAAGAGAATGTGGGGGTGAGTGTAAGAGAATGGTGGGGGTGAGTGTAAGAGAATGTTGGGGGTGGGGTGAGTGTAAGAGAATGGGGGGTGAGGTAAGAGAATGTGGGGTGAGTATAAGAGAATGTGGGGGTGAGTGTAAGAGAATGTGGGGGTGAGTGTAAGAGAATGTGGGGGTGAGTGTAAGAGAATGTGGGGGTGAGTGTAAGAGAATGTGAGAGTGAGTATAAGGGAAATGTGAGAGTGAGTATAAGGGAAATGTGAGAGTGAGTATAAGGGAAATGTGAAGGTGAGTGTAAGATAATGTGGGGGTGAGTGTAAGAGAATGTGGGGGTGAGTGTAAGAGAATGTGGGGTGAGTATAAGAGAATGTGGGGTGAGTATAAGAGAATGTGGGGGGTGAGTGTAAGAGAATGTGGGGGTGAGTGTAAGAGAATGTGGGGGTGAGTGTAAGAGAATGTGGGGGTGAGTGTAAGAGAATGTGAAGGTGAGTGTAAGAGAATGTGAGGGTGAGTATAAGGGAAATGTGAAGGTGAGTGTAAGACAATGTGGGGGTGAGTGTAAGAGAATGTGGGAGTGAGTATAAAGAGCATGAGAATGTGCATTAGAGTGGAACTAGTATAAAATGGGAAAATTCTAGTGATTTAGATATGGAGGTTGATAACATTGCAAATAATTGTGTGTGTGTGAATGTGTTACATTAATTGCAAAATGAAATAAATAACACTGAGAGGAAACCAGTCTGTTTCCACACTCACCTGAAGACAGTCAGAAAACTTGGAAACTCCAGAACCTTTTGTATTGAAGATACCGGCAGAAGCTGGAACGGTAAAAGAGATTGATGTTATGGTGGTGGGCATGACGGAGGAGAGGAGGATGAATTTAAGGGTATTGGGTGTATTTGAGGGCATTGGGGGAAATTTGAATGTGTTTGGAGGGATTTGAAAGTGTTGAGGGAGATTTGAGGGTGTTTGGTGAGTTTAAGGGTGTTGGGTAGATTTGTGGATGTTGGTTGGATTTGTGTATGCTGAGGGTGAATTGAAGGTGTTGAGGTTAAATTGAGGGTGTTGGAGGGGATTTGAAAGTGTTAGGAGGGATTTGAGCGAGTCGGGTGAATTTGAGGGAGTCGGGTGGATTTGAGGAAGTCAGGTGGATTTGGGGGAGTCGGGAGGAAAAGTGGGAGTCGGGTGGATTTGAGGGAGTCGGGTGGATTTGAGGGAGTCGAGTGGATTTGAGAGAGTCAGGTGGATTTGAGAGAGTCAGGTGGATTTGAGGGGGTCGGGTGGATTTGAGGGGGTCGGGGGGAGTTGGGGGGGGTCGGGGGGAGTTGGGTGGATTTGAGGGTGTTGTGTGAATATGCAGGCATGGGGGAGGGTTGAGGATTTTGGGAGAGGGGATGGAGAGCTGAGTGCAATTTGGAAATTCAAGGGTATAGAGAAAATTTAAGTGCAATAGGTGGGGATTTGAATGTGGTGGTGGTGGTGGTGAAATTTGAGCCGGTCAAAAGTATACTCAAACTGTGCTCAAAGTGTCAACAGTTTAACCAAAACGAGGTAACAGTAGACTCAAAAGCAGGAACTATTTTAGCTAAATTGGAGTAAAAATCATAGAACCCACTGAAGGCAAAAAGCAGTACTCACAGTCAGCTGTTAAATAACTGACAATCTTCTCCAAAAGGGTGAGGTAAATGAACTTGTTCTCCTTGTTGATGTTTACTTTCATGAACAGGTCAAAGATGTAACTAGAAAGAGAAAGAGAGAAAGAGTTTGGTGGACAAAGTGGTAATAATTTTATCCCTTGTAGGCACAAAGTTTGGAAATTTTAGAGAGGGGTTTAGTCAGTTACATTGACCTCCCAGTGTTTAACTGGTACTTAATTTTATCAACTCCTGATATATGAAAGGCAAAGTTGACCTCGGTGGAATTTAAAACCAGAACATAAAGATGAAGGAAATGCTGCTAAATATTTTGTCTGTTGCGCTAACAATTCTGTAAGCTCATTGCCTTATAATAATAATAATAATTAATTCTTTTTATTGGCCACACATGATTAGAAAACATAAAGGGACAAAACAGGACGAAAGGTTACAAAGGGTTTTGTCCGTTTGTGAAAAAATTGTGTAAAAACAGTGTAACAATCAAATAATATAACAACGAAAAACTCCCAATAGGGGGAATATGAAAGGTTCCTGGTGGAAAAACCCATAAAAGCCAACGGGAGCCTGGTCAAAAAAGGTGGGTAGAGAGCCCCTTTCTCCTTTTATAACACCTTTTTCAATTACAGGCGAAACCTGAAAATTGGTCCATTTATACTGGCCATTCTTGCACAATTCACCCACAGTCAAGGAGGCACTGGCATCGGCCACGTTCAGATGGTAATAATAATAATAATAATCCTTGATACTAAAGGCACAAAGCCTGAAATATTGGGGGAGGGGACTAGTTGATTACATTGACCCCAGTGTTTCACTGGTACTCAATTTAATCACTGGTATTTATTTAATCAAGAATGAAAAGCAAAGTTTACCCCAGCAGAATTGGAACTCAGAACATAAAAATGGATGAAATTCCACTAGGCATTTTGCCCAGCATGCTAATGTATAATTGTGATACCCATGCCGGTGGCACATAAAAAGCACCATCCGAACGTAGCCGATGCCAGCGCCGCCTTGACTGGCTTCCGCTGCCAGACTCCCCTGGCTCCTGTGCCGGTGGCACGTAAAAAGCACCCACTACACTCACGGAGTGGTTGGCGTTAGGAAGGATATCCAGCTGTAGAAACACTGCCAGATCAGACTGGAGCCTTGTGCAACCTCCTGGCTTCCCAGACCCCGGTCGAACCGTCCAACCCGTGCTAGCGCAGAAAACGGACGTTAAACGATGATGATGATGATGATGTGGAAGGAGTTCTGCTCTCACAACATAAAGGAAATGTAGACTCCGAAAGATGCAGCAAAGGCAACCTGCTTAGAGGAAGCGAAACGCTGTAAGATGTGATACAGAAGAAAGAGGAATTTTTAGTCTTGGCAGAAAACTTCTTTGGGGTTGGGTGGTCTAATGAAATACAGGTGACATCTCTTGCGGTGGTGGGATGATGGAAAATATGCATATGCACTCAATCCATGCTGTGAAGTAGTTGGCAATAGGAAGGAGACCCAGGGTTAAAAATTAACCATTAATAACTATGAGGGGAAACCTGACATACACAGCAACATAATAAACCTCTGAGTGGTTCCCAAAGTGGGCAGTACTGCCCCTCCTTGGAGGTGGTGGGAAGATCAGGCTGGGGTGGGGATGGATTGAAGAAAAGTGGGGCAATAACAGGGTGGCCAAAGGGGGTGATGGATGTAAAAACAACCCAAAATAATGGGTTGATTAGGTTAAGTGAAATAGGCGCAGGAGTGGCTGTGTGGTAAGAAGCTTGCTTACCAAACACATGGTTGGTTCCGGGTTCAGTCCCACTGCGTGGCATCTTGGGCAAGTGTCTTCTACTATAGCCTTGGGCTGACCAAAGCCTTGTGAGTGGATTTGGTAGATGGAAACTGAAAGAAGCCCGTCGTATATATATATATATATATATATATATATATCTGTGTGTGTGTGTGTGTGTGTGTCTATGTATGTGTGTCTGTGTTTGTCCCCCTAGCATTGCTTGACAACCGATGCTGGTGTGTTTACGTCACCGTCATTTAGCAGTTCGGCAAAAGAGAACGATAGAATAAGTACTGGGCTTACAAAGAATAAGTCCCGGGGTCGATTTGTTTGACTAAAGGCGGTGCTCCAGCATGGCCGCAGTCAAATGACTGAAACAAGTAAAAAGAGTAAAAAGAGCATTGTTTTAAACTTGCTGTAAAAAGAGGTCTATTTTCCTGGTGGTGAGTTGGGGTGGAGGTGTTAGAAATATGACCTGGGGGCCAAGGGGATGGCAGCCTGCAAAAATTTAGGAACCAACATTCTTTCAGGGTTGATAAAATAAGTACCTATTTCTTAACTACCCACAAGGGGCTAAACACAGAGAGGATAAACAAGGACAGACAAACGGATTAAGTCGATTACATCAACCCCAGTGCGTAACTGGTACTTAATTCATCGACCCCGAAAGGATGAAAGGCAAAGTCGACCTTGGCGGAATTTGAACTCAGGACGTAACGGTAGATGAAAAACGGCTACGCATTTCGTCCGGCATGCTAACGTTTCTGCCAGTTGAGTACCAGTTGAGTACTGGGGTCGACAGGAGTTGGGGAGAAGCTGAGCAAAAAAAAAAAAAAACCATATCTGTCTTATTTGTGTTGATGAGGAAAAGCTAATGCAAAATGACAAGGAGAATAACAATGATGTCTAATTTAGGCGCAGTGCCAGACCATATTTGGAGAACAGCTATAATTGCTTAAATTGATTCATGTATTGGACTGGCATTTTGGTATCTGCTGCTTTACCATTTCTGTCAATGATAAGAAAATAATGGTTTCTAATATTGGCACATGATAATAAAATTAGAGTTGATGCTATTTTTTTTAATTATTTATAGATACTCTTTTACTCTTTTACATGTTTCAGTCATTTGACTGCAGCCATGCTGGAGCACCGCCTTTAATCGAGCAACTCGACCCCGGGACTTATTCTTTTGTAAGCCCCAGCACTTATTCTATCGGTCTCTTTTGCCGAACCGCTAAGTAACGGGGACGTAAACACACCAGCATCGGTTGTCAAGCAATGCTAGGGGGACAAACACAGACACACAAACACACACACGCATATATATATATATATATATATATATATATATATAATATATATATATATGTATATATACATATATATAATATATACGACGGGCTTTTTTTCAGTTTCCGTCGACCAAATCCACTCACAAGGCTTTGGTCGGCCCGAGGCTATAGTAGAAGACACTTGCCCAAGGTGCCACGCAGTGGGATTGAACCCGGAACCATGTGGTTGGTAAACAAGCTACTTACCACACAGCCACTCCTGCGCCTATGATATGTTTTTTTTTATAGCTTAACCATTTTGATACCAGCCCACCTGAGATTGTTCAATAAAATAAAATCCCTATTTTGAAGTGATTTCACTAAAAAAACTTGAATCAAAATTTCATGTTAATTTACGCTCCAAGCACCAACTTAATCTTTTAGCTTACTCTGTCAAATGTAAAGCTTATTTATTCTATTATAGGCGCAAGGCTTGGAATTTTGGGGGAGGGAGGGGGGCAGTTGATTAGATCGACCCCAGTGTTCAATTACTATTTATTTTATTGACCTCAAAAGGATGAAAGAAAAAAATCAGCGTTGGTGGAATTTGAACTCGGAACGTAAAGAAGGATGAAATGCTGCTAACCATTTTGCCCAGCGTGCTAACAATTCTGTCAACTTGCCTCCTTAATAATAATAGTAATAATAATCATCATCATCATCATCATCATCGTTTAACGTCCGTTCTCCATGCTAGCATGGGTTGGACGGTTCGACCAGGGATCTGGGAAGCCAGAAGGTTGCACCATGGTCCGGTTTTATCTGGCAATGTTTCTACAGCTGGATGCCCTTCCTAACGCCAACCACTCCGTGAGTGTAGTGGGTGCTTTTTACGTGCCACCTGCACTGGTGCCAGGCGAGGCTGGCATTGACCACGGTCGGATTGGTGCATTTTACGTGCCACCGGCACGGAAGTCAGTCGAGGCGGCACTGGCTTCGGCCACGATTTGGATGGTGCTTTTTACGTGCCACCGACACGGAAGCCAGTCGAGGCTGCGCTGGCATCAGCCACGATTCGGATAGTGCTTTTTACGTATCTCCAGTCCAGGGGTCCTGGCATCTGCCGGGTGCCAGTCATAGGATTGGTTCAATTTCGATTTCGATTTCACTTGCCCCAACAGGTCTTCGCAAGCATAGGTGTCTGTCGTCGGATGAGGTTCGATATCGACTTCGCTTGCCTCAACAGGTCTTTGTGTGTCAAGGGAGGAAAGGCATGCATAAGTGGGCTGGACTCACTTGTGCATGCCTTCCTCCCTTGGACACACAAAGACCTGTTGAGGCAAGCGAAGTCGATATCGAATAGTAATAATAATAAATAATAATAAGAAGAAATAATAATAAGAAATAATAATAAATAATAATAATAAATAATAATAATAAATAATAATAATAATAATAAATAATAATAATAATAATAATAATAATAATAATAAATAATAATAAATAATAATAATAATAAATAATAATAATAATAATAATAATAATAATAACAATTGCATGTGAAAATTTAAGATCAAATTTTTAAAAAATTGAAATAATTTCCATCTCGTAGCCCAGGAATGGTAGCAGCAGAAAACATACCTTCCTGGTTTGGTTGCACGCCTATCAGAATTTAAAGGTTCACTGTCCAAGACATCCTCAAGTTCCTTAATGCAAGCTGAAATAAATTATAACAATGGAAACTTAAAAACATATCAGTAATCGACAGAACACATGGCATCAAGCAACGAGAAAGTTTCCATGTAGTACCTCAATCTGTAAAGTGGTTGGCATTAGGAAAGGCATCCAACTGCTAGAAGAAGCAGCTAAATCTACCTCATAACACCTCTATGACCACCATCATCATTTTAACTTTGTTTTATTTAAGTTACAGGACTATGGCCACACTGGAGCATCCCCTTGAAAGGGTTTCATCAAATCAATCCCAGTACTTACTCTTTTTAAAGCTAGGGGGTCCTGCTAACCTAAGGGTACCATTTCTGAGGGAGCGCTCGTGAAGGAAGGAAGGCACCGAGCCTGGTAGACTATAGGGTATCGTCTTTAACCCTTTAGTATTGAGACCCTAATATTCTACTGGTGTTATGTGTAAACTGACCAGATCTGGCTTCTCACACCTACCCTACAATGTCAGTCTAAATACAAACAGTCACATCATTGAAATTTCAGAGCTACAAGATAATGCATGATTAATACAAGGCAGGATGAATAAAAAAGCATTACATTTGGCTCTGCTGGGTGGATAACGTCATTGTGCACACAAGACAGGGTGCAAATGAATTAAGAAAATTGGGTGGGTATGTATGCAAGAGAGATGACTGTGCTGGTTTGGTCATGTGATTGTTTGTTTTTTGTTTGCTGAGCGAAGCAGTCTTCGTCCCAGAGTGGGAGAAGTCCAAAGTGTGGTCCTTTGCTATTCGAAAGACCCGCAGAAGAGAAAGCAGGTCAACCCCTCCCCCCAACACCAAGAGCATCGACGGATGGATGGAAGAATGTGCATCCAGGCTCAGTGGTTGCATAGGTGTTGGG
>NC_043019.1:11179538-11257038 GCF_006345805.1 Octopus sinensis | reverse complement strand
TAATAATAATAAAACTGATTGGAAGTGTTATGTACATTGTTTTGTCTTGGTATAAAAGATGGGCTACAGCAAATATTCTGCTCAATACCACAGATTTGCTTGTCAGTTGCTTGACCTTAACCAGTTGAGCATGTCCCTTAGTGGCTGACGATATGTGCATCTCTGATTTGATCATGAGCAGAAGTAGTGGGGGAGCATCATAGCCATGTGTTGAGAGGGATTGTTTGGGGTTTGAATAATTCACCTCTGGAAACATGGGTGTTTCGTTCAACATCCTTAAACGATCCTTATTCAGGGACCTTTTGAGCGGGATGGGTTACTCGACCAGAAGAAAATTCTAACTGGGCCCCACCTGCAAGGTCATGTGCTGTTTATCTTGATATGAGATCATCATGTCACACACATATGGTTGTGATGCATGTGCCTAGTGTACCCTTATCAGATGGGTAGTCATGATGGGTATACTGGGCTTCGTATATTTTACCCCAGTGTCACTTTGATGGCATGCACTGCTCTCTCACTCAATAATAATAATAATTTCGTTTTTGTACTTGGTTTGTTGCAAGTTTCTTTATGTGAATTCATGTCTTGAAGCATATTTTGTTGTGTCTGGGGAGAGCCATTCTCTTTTAGTGTCTTATTTAACACACTCACCGGTTTGATTTCCACTCGCTGGCAATTGAACCAGTGAGTGTGTTAAATAATAAGGAACTAAAGGAGAATGACTCTCCCCAGACAATAAAATAATAATAATCCTTTCTACTGTAGGCACAAAGCCTAAAATTTGGGGGGAAGGTTCTAGGTTCAGTCCCATTGCATGGCACCATGAGCAAGTGTCTCCTATTATAGTCTCAAGCTGACCAAAGCCTTGCGAGTGAAGATGGAAACTGAAAGAAGCCTGTCGTATATACATCTATGTGTGTGTGTGTGTCATTGGGTCTGTGTTTGTTCCCCACCACCACTTGACAACCAGTGTTGGTGTGTTTACATCCCCATTGCTCAACAGTTCAGCAAAAAGAGATCAACAGACTAAATGCTAGGCTTGAAGAAAAAAAAAACAGTACCGGGGTCAAATCAGTTGACTAAAATTGTTCAAGGCAGTGCCCCAGCATGGCCACAGTCTAATGACTGATACAAGTAAAGAACAAAAGATACATGTGTGTGTGTGTAATTATTTCATTTTTTAAATTTTTTATTTCATCTAATTTCAGCTCACGAGCTGTGGCCATGCTGGGGCACCACCATTTAAAAATTGTAACCAAAGCCTCCAGTGAGAATCGAACTCACAACCCCTGGTTTACAAGACCAGTGCTCTAAACATTGAGCTATGAAGATCAATTAACACTAATTAAGGGATAAAGAAACCAAGTGAAAATCAATTAACACAAAGGAGTACTTTACTTGCGCTGGAGCCCAATATTAACTAGGTCTTCAATATCCACAATGTTACCAGATGTCTGTCGAGGGTCGCCCTTCTTCTTCAATTCTGAAAATGGCAAAAACAGAGCAGTGACAGTGGAGAGAGAGAGAGACAGACAGACAGAGAGTGAGAGAGAACTGAGTTTATATTTTTACTTATTCTTAAAACCTCCCCTCATTCTCCCTTGATGGTGTTCTCTGGATAAGCAGGCCTACGATTAAAGATATTCATGATACAACCATCCTATCTTAACCTTTTAGCTTTTTTATTTACTCTGTCAAATGTTATGCTAATTTATTCACATTGTCTTGAATTAATCATGCATTATCTTGTAGCTTTGCGATCTCAATGGAGTGATTATCTTATTTTAAAAACGATATTGTGGTGTAGGTGTGAGGAAAAAAGTAAAAAAAATTTCCTTTTCAAGTCATACCAACTTATAAGGGATGGTTTCTCAGTTTCCATGGCGTTTGAATTACCCACCTGGATGGGACGGCAGTCCATCACAGGATTACTCACTTTTGCCAGCTGAGTAAATTGGAGCAACACAAAATGAAGTGTTTTGCTTAAGAATACAACACATCACCCGGTCCCGGAAGCGAAACCACAATCTTACGATCATGAGTCCAACACCCAAACCACTAAGCCACAGGCCTCCACAACAGGTGTCAGAGGCTTGATCTGGCCTGTTTGAGTATAAAACAGGCAGAGTATTTGGGCTGGATATGGTTGGTTTAATCCTCTGGCATCCCGATTGCTCTGTCAAATGTAATTTCATTTATTTACATTGTTTTGCATTAATCACAGATTATCTCATAGATTTGAGTGTTTGATGATGTAATTAGTTTATTTTTAGAATGACCTTGTAGGATAGGTGTGAGATGCAGGATCTAGCTGGATTGAACATAAGTCTAACTGAAAATGGTAAGCCAGAGAGCCGCACCAAGCCCCAGTCTGTTTTGGCCTAGTTTCTACAGCTAGATGCCCTTCCTAATGCCAACCACTTCATAGAGTGTACTGGGTGCCTCTTACATGTCACTGATATGGGTGCCTTTAATGTGCCACTGGTGCTAGCCATGGCTATGATTTCACTTGGCTTGACATATCTTTTCAAGCATAGCAAATTGCGAAACGTCCAAATTCCTTGTCATCACTTCTGTGAGACATAACATCTGAAGATCACGCTTAACCATCTTGACCCATGTCTTCCTGGATCCTCTTCTTCTACAGGTTCCCTCCACAATTATAAATCACCGCTTCTTTATGCAGCTGTCCTCATCCCTACGATAACATCAGTCTGAGCAATGTCACTCAACAGAGAAAAACAGTGTGCATTTTATAGTGCTTGGTGCCATGAAAATGCATTCAGGGCACTCTGTAAAATAGTTAAATAAATGAAGCAGAAATCATAGACAAAGTCACTATGGTCTGGTGGATGACACGACCATCCCTCTAGTGCTGGTGCTATGATAAAACACTCCCAGTATACATGGGAGTGCAGTAAAGTTCCTGGCTTTTAATCAAAGAAAATACAGGAGGATCAGTTAATTATGATTTTATTCAACATATGTTCTTAGATTCATACACTTATTGCAGGAGTCCTTCAGATTTCCTAAACCCTGTAAAAGAACTTGGAAGGCTAGGCCTGAAACAAGGAACTTTTCAGCACCCCTTCATACTTTGTATAGTAGTTGGTATTAGGAAGGACATTGAATAGAGACCATGGCAACATTAAGATGTCTATAGTAGTGGAACTGTGACCTCCCAATGCACAGAAGTAGCATAGTGACCTGGAGAGACTGAGAAATTTTTAAATAATCAATTTAGTTCTCGGTTTCTTGAAAATACTCCCCTTCCACTTTTCTTTGTGATTTTCTAACAAATACTGCAAAGATTATCTTTCTTTCTCCAACTAAATGGTAAATTCAAATTCATAAAGTTGGGTTTCCTTTTTTTTTTTCTGCATACATCATTCTGTACATCAACTTCTACCTGATGTATCTTAATCCAGGACATGGGCTTACTCATTTCAGTTTTTTATCCTTAATTCAATTTCATTAGAACTGGTGGTGATGTTGATGATGGTGGTGATGATTCCATATAATGAAGGAAAGAGGGAAGGAAAAACTCACCATCAAAGTTGTTGTAATAGTGACATGTCCGGTTGTTCACCTTAGCTCGACACATTAACACCTGGATGGATAAGATAAAAGGGAAGATGTACATACATATACAGGGTGTCCCAGAATTAACTACAGATAGTTAAGTCCAGGACACCCTGTATGTGTATGTATGTATATATATGTATGTATGTGAATATATGTGTGTGTAATATTCATAACACGTCCCTGTACCGAGGTGCAGGGATGTGTGCAGGGGGGCTATGAAGGCACTTGGCATCAACACCAATTCCTGGGAGGATCTCGCAGCCGATCAAACCAGCTGGAGAGGCAGCCGTTCAAGAATTTGGACCTGGAGATCTCCATTTCCAGCGACTTCAAGGGCCACCTGCCAGTGGTGTTGGGCGTCAACGAAGAGCCCTCGACTACAACAAGATGACCAAAGTTTTTTGTTTTTTTTCCCAAGGTCTGGGGTCTCCCGCCCCTAAGCCCTAGACCATCACCTAATCACCCTTACCCGTCTTGTTGCTTAACAACAACAAAGCTGGAGAGGCACTCTTCAGAAACAACTGCAGACCGGCAAAGAGGATTTGAGGGTGGCGGCAGCTGAAAACTGAACCCACAGAAAAGAAATGACAGCCAACAGACTGGATTCAACGTATAGGTGTGACCTCTGCAAACGAGACTGCCACTCTCGCATCCGTCTCTACAACCACAGGAGGCATTGCAAAAACTGAATAGACAACTCAACGGACGAACGACATCATCCATGGTCAGCCATGACCGACGGAGGCCCTATAATATTCATAAAACAGACATGGAGCCTGGGCAGCCTCTTCAGCTGGTCACCTCCTGTCAAACCATCCAATCCATGCCAGCATGGAGAACAGACATTAAATGATGACATGTGTGCGTGTGTATATATATATGTGTGTGTGTGTGTGTATATATATCACTGTGATCACCATGACCGACCAGGCTATCAGATGTTGCTACACATCGCTGGTCACAATGTGCTTCACATTGTTTTAGCCTTCAAATGACGCCACCTGCTGGCTAAGCGAGCAGGCCAACAGAAGAAAGAATGAGAGAAATTTGTGGCAAAAGAGTACAGTAGGGATCACCACCAGCCCCTGCCGGAGCCTCATGGAGCTTTAGGTGTTTTCGCCCAATAAACACTCACAACGCCCAGTCTGGGAATTGAAACCGAGATCCTACAACCGCAAGTCCGCTGCTCTAACTGCTGGGCCATTGCGCCTCCACATACATATATATATATATATATATATATATAGGGGAAGAGACAGAGAGAGAGATAGAAAGGGTGAAGTGAGGCAAAACAGAGGAAGGTGGAAGAAAGGAATGATGAAAGATGAGAGGACGACGACAACTATGAAGAGAGAGAAAGAAAGATGAAGGGTGTTAGGGGTAGATGAGGAGAAAGAGAAAAACTGATTGAGAGAGAAAGAGAGATGTAAGTGGGACGGGGGCGGGGGAAGAAATGTAAAGAGGAGAGAGGGAAAAGCATGAGATGTAGAGAAAAGATAGGTTTTCTGCAAGAGTGGGGTGGGGTAGTGGAGTTGGTGGTGTCGAGGTTAGTTATTTTTGTTGTTGTTGTTAGTGGTGGTGGTGGTGGTAGTTGCACTGGAGTTGGTGGTGTCATTGATGGAGTTGGTAGGGGCGACGTTAGTGTTGTTGTAGGTAATGTTGCTTAGTGTTGTAGGGTGACGGAGAGAACTCGGCTGAGTGCCATGCTGCTCCATGTTACCGCGCCACTGTCACCACCACCATCACCACTGCTGCCACCACCACCATCACCACCACCACCACCACCACTGCCGCCGCTACCACCACCACCGCTGCCACCACTACCCCAAACTTGGCACCTGAAAGTCTCACAGATAAACATCTCTTTCTCAAGTAATTACCAATTTGCAGAGTGTGCAGAATAATGCATGTATATGCACACATAACATGCAGAAGCACACTCGCACACACACACACACATGCATGTAAATGGATGTGTTCAAATCCTTCAAACATCAATAAAACCTGTGTATACTCACTGCATGCATGTATAACAGGGTGTATACAAGTTGTGGTTCAATGCTCCAGAGACACTTTCCCACTCAGGCACAGTGTGACATAGGGTGTGATAGCACTAGAGCACCTGAGTCGTAGGTTAAATCTGGTTGTGTGGTTAAGAAGCTCGTTTTGCAACCATGTGGTTTTGGGTTCAAACCCACTGTATGGCACCTTTGGAAAATGTCTTTTCCTATAGCACCAGTGAGTGAATTTAGAAGATGGAAACTGTGTGGAAGTCTGCCATATACATGTGCGTGTACATGCATTTTTGTGTTGTCCCCTCCACCACTGCTTGACAACTGGTGTTGGTTTGTTTACATCAGGGTAAAAGCAGAAGGCCCTTGCAGAAGGTTCAGAGTGGAATTGAACCTGAGATCACATAACTGGAAAGCAAACTTCTTTACACAGCCTTGCCCTGCAACTATTACAACTATAAATTCAAAATATTCCTTGTTGACCCTGTTGGTGATGGTGCCATGTAAAAAGTACCAAGTACACTCAACAAAGTGGTTGGCATTTGGAAAGGCATCCGGCTGTAGAAACCATGCCAAAATGGACGATGAAGACGGGTGTGGATCCCAGCCTTGCCAACTCTTTTCAAACTGTCCAATCTATGCCAGCATGGGAAAGCAGACATTAAATCATGATAATGATGGTGATAACAATATATATATATATATGTGTGTGTGTGTGTGTGTGTATAAACACAAACATATATGGAAGGATGCCAAAAAGTTCCTGGTTTTAAGGGTACCACATAAGGCCTGGTCGGAGGCCCAACCTTCCGAGCTTGTTTAGAAAATCTGAAAGGACCACTGCAATAAGTGTGTGAATCTGAGAGGGGAATATGTTGGATAAAATCATAATTGACTGATCTTCCTGTATTTTCTTTTACCCAAAGTCAGGAACTTTTCAGCAACCCCTTGTGTGGGTTGTGTGTGTGTGTGTGTGTGCATATATATATATATATATATAATATATATATATATGTATGTATATGTGAATATATTAGTATATATATATATATATATATATATGTATGTATATGTGTATATATATATATAATATAATATAATATATATATATATGTATGTATATGTATATATATATATATATATATATATATATATATATATATGTATGTATATGTGTATATATAATATATATATATATATATATGTATATATATGTGTATATATATTATATATATAGATATGTATGTATGTATATGTGTATATATATAATATATAGTATGTATATGTATTATATATATATATATATAATAATATATGTATGTATAGTGTATATATATATATATATATAGTATATATATATATATAGATATATATATATATATATGATATATATGTAGAAAGTTGAAAAGTAGTAAACACAAAGTTGATTGAATAGCCTTTTATCCTTACTAGTTTCAGTCATTTGACTGTGGTCATGCTGGAGCAGGAAAATAAGACAAGGTAGAAAATGCTAAAGTAATTTTATCATGAAGTATGTTTTAGTACCAGTTCAGTCTTTTAGACTTTTTCAACAAAGAGTAAAGCATGAAAAACAATTAAATTGTGGAAAAAATTAAATGAAATGTTTTCTTAAAATATTTCCATAGTTTTCAAATGCAAGAGACATTTTCCTTTTTTCTGTCTATCTCTCTTTTTTACTCTTGTGAGTTGTGGGTAGTCAGCAGCATATGGAAATATTTTAAAAAAAACATTTAATTTTTCCACAATTTAATTGTTTTTCATGCTCTACTCTAAGTTGAAAACGTCACAAAGACTAAAATGTTCTTCATGATAGAATTATGTTTCCTTATATATATGTGTGTGTATGTGTGTTCTGTATTTATTTACTGCGTATGTAGAAGTTAAAGAGTCAAAATGACCAGACACGACATCTCAATGTCATGCCTGGTCAAAAAACAAAACGAAAAAACCACTGCAGTAGCTGACTCATTTACAATGTTTGAGTGTCACACATAAGTCTGTGACACCTGTTCTACAGAGATTAGTCAGGCTTCATCATCATCATCATCATCATTTAGCGTCGTTTCTCCATGCTAGCATGGGTTGGACGGTTCAACTGGGGTCTGTGAAGCTGGAAGGCTTCATCAGGCCCAGTCAGATCTGGCAGTGTTTTACGGCTGGATGCCCTTCCTAACGCCAACCACTCCGTGAGTGTAGGGGTGCTTTTACGTGCCACCCGCACAGGTGCCAGACAGAGCTGGCAAACGGCCACGGACGGATGGTGCTTTTACGTGTCACCGGCACGGGGCCAGGCGAGGCTGGCAACGGACACGAACGGATGGTGCTTTTACGTGTCACCGGCACGGGGGCCAGGCGAGGCTGGCAACGGACACGAACGGATAGTGCTTTTACATGTCACCGACATGGGGGCCAGGCAGGGCTGGCAAACGGCCACGAACGGATGGTGCTTTTACGTGTCACCGGCACGGGGGCCAGACAGACCTGGCAAACGGCCACGAACGGATGGTGCTTTCCAAATAGAATATTTATTTTCTCACAGATTTTTAATGCGATTTCTTTTTTCTGTGAATGTAAATTTAATAAATCATAATACTGCATCACAATATTGTATTTTCCAGAAGTGCATAGCCGTCACTGTGTTGTTCCAATGTCTTTTTTTTTTTTGTTCTTTGCGGGGTTATATAAAGGGGATGGGGTGTAATTGACCATTCAACATCTAAGTCTGTCAGACAATGCTCTTAGTCCCCATGCATATCTTGATAAGGCTGTAGTTGAGCTTCAGTTGTCCCCATACATGACTTAAGCACTAGAAAATGCCAATCACAGAGAGGGCCAAATGAGAATCTACCCTATATAAGCTTTAACCATCTACCCAATTTTCTTAAGAACTTTAGCTGGTAATATATACAGGGCATTTTTATCTGACCCTGGGTCAGCTCTGTTCCAGCCGACATATGAGACTGCAAATGGACTGATGGATTTGGTAGAGTGGTAAATAAAATGCCTTCTTGTTAGATTCTGATATCAAATTCCACCATGGTTAATTTTGCTTTTCCAAAGCCTTGTGAGATATATCTAAACAATGATAATGATGATGATGTGTGTATATCTGTGTGTGTCGTTGTGTCTGTCCTCTACCACCTCTTGACAACCAGTGTTTGTGTGTTTACATTCCTGTAACTTAGTGGTTCAGCAAAAGGCACTGATAGGATAAGTACTTGGCCTTAAAAAAAGTCCTGGGGTCATACTCAATGATTGGTGTAGCAGCACCATAGTCAACTGCTACAAAGGTGAAAGTGATGCTTTAGATACAAATAATTACAGAGGCATCAAGTTATTGGATCAGGTAATGAAGATCATGGAGAGGGTCATAGCCCAACTAATTAGGGAGAGAGTCAGTTTAGATGAGATGCAGTCTGGGTTCGTGCCAGGGAAAAGCACCACTGATGCTATATTTTTGGTAAGACAGCTGCAGGAGAAATACCTAGCCAAAGATAAGCCCCAGTACCTGGATTTCGTTGACAGGGAGAAAGCCTTCGATAGGATTCCCTGATTTCTTATCTGGTGGTCAATGAGGAAACTAGGGATAGATGAATGGTTAGTGAGAGCCATGCAAGCCATGTACAGGGACGCTGTCAGTAAGGTGAGGGTTGGCAATGAGTACAGTGAAGAATTCTGGGTACAGGTAAGGGTCCACCAAGTTCAGTCCTCAGCCCTCTCCTATTTATCATAGCCCTCCCGGCAATAACAGAGGAATTCAAGACAGGATGCCCCTGGGAGCTCCTCTATGCTGATGATCTTGCTCTAATTGCTGAGTCACTATCACAACTAAAGGAGAAGTTTCAGGTGTGGAAACAAGGATTAGAATCGAAGGGCCTTAGAGTCAATCTAGCTAAAACCAAAGTCCTAATAAGTAGGAAGGCTGACAAACTACAATTCCCTTCAGGTAGATGGCCCTGCTTGATCTGTAGAAAAGGTGTAAGTAGAAACTCTATAAGATGTACCCATAAATGTATGTATATACATATATGTGTATATATATATATGTGTATATATATATATATATATATATATATATATATATATATATATATATATATATATATATGCATATATATACATATATGTGTATATATACATATATATATGTGTGTATATATACATATATATGTGTGTATATATAATATATATGTGTGTATATATACATATATATATATATATACACACACACACACATATGTACATACATATGTATATACATATATGTGTATATATATATATATATATAATATATATATATACATAAATATATATAAATTTTATATATATATATATATAAGGGCTAATACAGCTTATTTTGGATAAGGGCTATATATATATTGTTGGCGGGGGGTACATTTTATGCATTATTATGTATGTATATTTTATTATTTATCAAACCATAAAAAGAACATTAAAAAATTCAGTTAATCTCATTAAATGCAATTTGCTGCAAGTAATTTAATTATAAAACTGAACATTTGTCACCTGTGGATTTTCCACAGGTATGCACCTGTCAATAATTTTAAGCAGGGGGAATTATAGACACACACACACAGGTAGATGATCTCACCTTAAAGGAAAGAATGTGGCACTGAACACATTTAGTCAGAGTTTTAAGTATTTAAGAACAGGATGAGTCATTTCGACAAGGAGTATATATGTGTGTTTGGTTGAGTGGCTGTGTGGTAAGTAGCTTGTTTACCAACCACATGGTTCCGGGTTCAGTCCCACTGCGTGGCACCTTGGGAAAGTGTCTTCTACTACAGCCTCAGGCCGACCAAAGTCTTGTGAGTGGATTTGGTAGACGGAAACTGAAAGAAGCCTGTCGTATATATGTATGTATATATATATATATATGTGTGTGTGTATGTATTTGTGTGTCTGTGTTTGTCCCCCTAGCATTGCTTGACAACTGATGCTGGTGTGTTTATGTCCCCGTAACTTAGCGGTTCGGCAAAAGAAACCGATAGAATAAGTACTGAGCTTACAAAAGAATAAGTCCCGGGGTCGATTTGCTCGATTAAAGGCGGTGCTCCAGCATGGCTGCAGTCAAATGACTGAAAACAAGTAAAGGAGTAAGGAGTATACAAACACACACAAATACAAATACAAGAGGGTACCAAAAAGTTTGTGGCTTTAAGGGTATCACAAAAGGCCTGGTTGGAGGCCCAACTTGCCAAGATCTTTTTACAGGGCTTAGAAAAACTGAAGGTCTGCTGCATTAGGTGTGTGAACCTGAGAGGGAAACATGTTGAATAAAACCATTATTAACTGATCCTGTATTTTCTTTTACCCAAAGCCAGGAACTTTTCAGGACCCCCTTGTATACAGTTGATCCTACTAATAGTATAGTTGGCATAGGAGTGATCCTTGCCCACCTTCCATTTCCATACTGGCTGTTATTCTAGTTGTCCCCTACTGCTTTAACTCCCATCACCACAACCATCGCCAAAGTGATATTTCTGGGCATTAATGACCCTGCCCCATACTTCCTAAATCTGGAGGTGGGGGAAGCCTATATGCGATCGATCGTTCAATACTCTAGAAGCAGCAGTCAAATCTCCCTCAAATCACACCCACCCACGATTTTATGACAAATGGAGAGAGTAGAGAAGTGAGAGACAGAGAAAGGCAGACAGATAAATATATAAAGATAGAAGGTGAGAAAGAAAGACAGAGAGAGAGAGAGAGAGAGAGGGGGAAGTTAGTGAAAGAGGACAGATATAGAGGGGAAGGGAGAGAGAGAGGGGGGGAGGAGGGAGGAAGAGAGAGAGAGAGGGAGGGAGGGAGGGAGGGAGAGAGAGAGAGATAGTAAAAGAGATAGTGAGAAAGGCAGACAGAGAGATGCCAGGGTGGCGGGGTGGCAGAATCGTTACCATGCTGGACAAAATACCACTAACCATTTGATCTGTCTTAATGTTCTGAGTTCAAATTCTGCCAAGGTCAACAACTTTGCCTTTCATCCTTTCAGGGAGAAAGAGTGAATAAGAGAGAGAAACAGAGAGGACAAGAGGGAGAACGAGTGACGGTGAGAGAAAGAGACACAGACAGACAGACAGACAGAACACAGACACACAAATGCTAATTACAGCCTCTACATCACACACATACATATAAGGTGATTGGGTTGGAAGCTGGAGGTGGGAGAGTGAAATAAAGAGCCACCATGTTGGAGGTGGAGTTTGTCTGAAATCTGATTTAGTTAAAATTGAACAAAGCAAGACATAAAGGTGTGGGGTGGGGGGAAAGGCATCTCTAGCCCCCCCACCCCATTCCACCTTAATTGATAATTAGTGGTTATCAAGGAAACAGGTGATGATGCACAAAAGGGGATTAATTAGTTGAGGTGGGGTGGCAATGGGGGGTGTTTGTAATAATTTAATCACTAGGGGCTGTTGTTGAAGTTTTAAATTAAAAACCCTTAGATTATCGATACTTTGGACTGTGACCCCTTAATAAATAATCTTTAGACGTGAACTGTGGGGGGAGGTGGTGGTGTGTGTGTGTGTGTGCATGGATTGTGTTGGGGGTTTTGTGTATGAAGGGGTATGTACGGGTGTGGAGGAAGAGGAGGCAAGGGGCGGTGTATGTGTATGCTGTTCCATGTGTGTGTGTATGTGTATGCATGTGTGTGTAGTGCAGGAGTGCGCGTGTGACTGTGTGCATGCTTGTGTGTATGTGTTGTATGTGTGCAAGAGTGCATGTGTGCATATGTGAATTAATTTGTATTGTATGTGTGTGTGTATGTGAATGACTGTGTGCATGTATTTATGTGTATGCGAAAGCCTGTGAGTGCATGTGTGTGTGTGTGTGTGTGTGTATGGAAGTGCATGCATGTGTTGTAAATAAGTATGACTGGTGTGTGTATGTATACAGAAACGTGTGTGTGTGTGTGTGTACATAGTGAGGGGGTGAGCAGTAGAAAATGAGATGCAATAAGGTGATGTCTTTAAGCAGTGGTGTGTTTATGGTGTGACATGACGTGGTGACTGTTGTTGTGTGGCCCTAGGTAAGACCTGACCTGATTCAATACAGCCATACGTATGATCAAAGACATTACATTCTAGCTGTACTCATTCAGTTGTTTAGTAAATATAAAGGCCTACATTGGCAATCCTCAATCTGGAGGGTCATGAACTTTTAAGGGTCCACAGTAGGTAGTGCTGTTTGAGGAGGAGTTATTTAACTATTGAAAATCCATCATCATCATCGTTGTCAGCATCATCATTGTTGTTGTTGGCTTCGTCACTGTCATCATCACTGTTTTAACGTCCACTTTTCCATGCTGGCATGGGTCAGATGGAATTCACTGAGGCAGCTTTTCTACCATTGGATGCCCTTCCTGTCACCAACCCACACCTGTTTCCAAGCAAGGTAATGTTTCCCCATGATCAGATGTGCTTTCCATGGAAGATGAGAAATGGACAGCATCACTTGATGACAGTAATGTTCTTTTAAGACCATCATGTGACGTCTAGACAAGGGTAGACATGCACACACATACAAAGGGCTTCTTTCAGTTTCCATCAACCAAATACACTCAAAGTGTTGGTTGGCCAAGGAATATAGTACAAGACACTTGTCCAAGGTATCAGCAATATAATATAACAAAAGATGTCACTGTCTTTTGTAAAAAAGGAAGACAGCAATGTAACAGAACACATGCTGCCATCATCATCATCATTATCATCATCTAACTTCCATTTTCCATGCTGTCATGGGTTGGATGGGTTGAAAAAATGCTAATGAGTTTGCTGAACCACAATGTCTGGTCACAATTCTCACCTTTTGTTATTTCTTTACTGTCCACAAGGGGCTAAACATAGAGGGGACAAACAAGGACAGACATAGGTATTAAATCGATTATATCGACCCCAGTGCGTAACTGGTACTTAATTTATCGACCCCGAAAGGATGAAAGGCAAAGTCGACCTCGGCAGAATTTGAACTCAGAACGTAACAGCAGACGAAATACCTATTTCTTTACTGTTCACAAGGGGCTAAACATAGAGGGGACAAACAAGGACAGACATAGGTATTAAGTCGATTACATCGACCCCAGTGCATAACTGGTAGTTAATTTATCGACCCCGAAAGGATGAAAGGCAAAGTTGACCTCGGCGGAATTTGAACTCACAACATAATGATAGACGAAAATACGGCTGCACATTTCACCCGGCGTGCTAACATTTCTGCCAGCTCACCGCCTTCTCACCTTTTGTGACGTGCAGAACATTTTCAAGACAAATATTTTCTACATCAGCCTTAGATATACAAGGGATTTGATAAACTAGTCTATAAATTAAAACTGACCCCATAAAAACAAAAAAAAATCAGTGGCAAGCAGAGTCTTCTTGATAATTTCAGTAACTTCTATGCTGAAGTAGAGACATGTTCTTTGTCTATCTCCTTAACTTCTTGGAGATTTTAGATATAATTATACTAATGTGTCCATCTGTTCTAATTTAATTAAATTCTATGTCTTTGTGCAGCTGAGGATTGCTCTGCATTTTAAATTGATGTAATGATTGCATTGTTCAATTAAATGGAGTTGCATGAAACAATCGTACTGCATTACCTCTAGATATCCTTGTTGCTTATTTTGATTTTAATCTCCTAAATAGTGTAGATTTGGAAGAAATTGTCCCAATATTGATATCTGGTTGAAAACGAACCATTTCAACATACATTTACAGGTACACAGTGATTTTTCTGGGAATTCTAAAAATGTTCACAAACTTGTTTTGGTTTAACTCTTTTACTGCAGAAATCAGATATATCCATTAAAAATTTACAGAAAGCAGTTTTATGGACTAAACTATTTTTTTGTTGAGAAATGTCATGTCTGATACTATTTCTTGTTGAGAAATGTCAAGTTTACTGAGTCAAAAAATACCAATTCTACGTTTTGGTAGACACTTGACCCTTTAGCATTCAGATTACTCACTCAAACGTAATGCTTATTTATTCACATTGTTTTGAATTTATCATGCATTATCCCATCATCATCATCATTTAGCATCCGTTTTCCATGCTGGCAGAAACGTTAGCAAGCCATGCGAAATGCTTATCGGTATTTCGTCTGCCGCTACGTTTTGAGTTCAAATTCCGCCAAGGTCAACTTTGCCTTTCATCCTTTCGGGGTTGATTAAATAAGCACCAGTTATGCACTGGGGGCGATATAATCGACTTAATGAGTTTGTCTGTCCTTATTTGTCCCCTCTGTGTTTAGCCCCTTGTAGGTAGTAAAGAAATAGGTATTTCATCTGCCGCTACGTTCTGAGTTCAAATTCCGCCGAGGTCAACTTTGCCTTTCATCCTTTTGGGGTCGATTAAATAAGTACCAGTTACGCACTGGGGGCGATATAATCGACTTAATCTGTTTGTCCCCTCTGTGTGTATCCCCTTGTGGGCAGTAAAGAAATAGGTTTGACAGGAGCTGACCAGTCGGAGAGCTGTCCAGATTCCAACTGTCTGTTGTGACATGGTTTCTATGGCTGAATGCCTTTCCTAATGCCAACCACTTTACAGAGTGTACTGGGTGCTTTTTACTTGCCACTGGCATGGGTGCATTTGCACAGCACCAGCGCAACTGCATTTTACGTGGCACTGCCACCTGCAAAGGACATCCCTGTATGTATGGATAACTGTGATTTTACTTAGCTTCTTCTCAAGTACAGCAAATCACAACTCCTGGACCCTTGTCATTTCCTCAGTGAGGCCCAGCACCTAAAGTTCCTTTCTTACCACTTTGTCCCACATCTTCCTGGGTCCACCCCTTCCACAGATTCCCATCCACATAGCATTGAAATTTTTATGATACATTTTTAGAATGACATTGTAGAGTTAGTGTGAAAGGCAGGATGTGGCCAGTTTCAAGATAAAAACTGGTAGAATATTTTGGCCAGATATTTTGGCCTAACAACCTCTCCACCCATGTCCACCACTCACTGCATTCCCTTCATCTCAATCTCCCTCTCTCTTGCAAACTTTGCTCTCCCCTCACCCAAACCAATCCTCTGTGCCGTGTCCCTTATATACACCTCCCTGTAAATTTGAGGGTACGTCCTGACACCACTCACTTTCTTTTTACCAAAGGAATGACTCTATATCTACTCTACTTCAAGACAGCACCTGTTTCTACCCCTCTCATCACCTGACGCAAAGCCACCTCCCTCAATGCAGTTTCCCTGCCTCAGTTGAAGAATCTTGTCTTGCAAGTTAACTGAAGGCCTCTTTGACACTGGTGCCACATAAGAAGCACCCTGTACATACTACAAAGTGGTTTGGAACTAGGAAGGGTATCCAGCTGTAGAAACCATTCCAAAGCAGACAGTGGTGCTTGTTGCAGGCTTCTTGGCTTGCACCTTCTGTCAGTCCATCCAACCTACATTGGCAAGGAAAATAGTAAGAAGAATTCATCATGCATTATCTCATCATCATCATCGTTTAATGTCCGTTTTCCATGCTGGAATGGGTTGCACAACGACAACTTAACATCATTAGTGAAATAACCATGAAATTTAATTTCACAGTTACGAGAATGGCCCCAAATATTTTCTGTACGTGCGTGTTTGTGTGTGTGTGTTTGTGTGTGTGTTTGTATGTCTGTGTTTGTCCCCCCAACATCGCTTGACAACTGATGCTGGTGTGTTTATGTTCCCATAACTTAGCGGTTCGGCAAAAGAAACCGACAGAATAAGTACTAGGCTTTCAAAGAATAAGTCCTGGGGTCAATTTGCCAGCTGAGAATTTTGGGGGTTTTTTTTTTGCCAACCAGGAATCACACACACACACACACATAAAAAAATGAAACCCCAGCAACACCAGATGGAAAACGCTGCTACCAAGGCAACGGCAGGCTGATAAACGTATGTGTCATCAAGTCACCGGATTGCAGAGGAACAATTCGAAGCCTGTTGCACTCCTTCATGCAACAGAGAAATGACTGCCATGAAACAGAAAAACTACATGCACACCTCATGCAGCACAACGGATAATCTGATGTAGCATGATCAGAGATCAATGATTAAAGCACGGCTTAAAGTACATGTGACGGTGGAATAACACATATCTCTACATCTAATGCACTGACAGTTTTCTGGTGCCAGTGCACATCCATGCATGTGTGCATGCAGGTGCTTGTATGTATGTATGTATGTATGTATGTATTTATGTAGGTAGGTTCATGTGTATTAGAGAAGGCAGTTGTATGAGATAGTTTTTCCTGATAACATGCAATTTTTTTAAGTGTAATTATGTGTATAGTTGAAGTGTATGTGCATGTGTCAGCATGTATGTGTGTGTGAGAGAGTGTGTGTGTGAAATGCATGGTTGCATGTGTGTGTGTATGTTCCAGTATGTATGTATGGCGTGTGTGTGTGTGAGTGTCAGTATATATGGGTGTGTGAGTGTGTATGTATATGTGTATGTGTGTGAGTATGTATGTGTGCATGTGTGTGAGTATGTATGTGTGCATGTGTGTGAGTATGTATGTGTGCATGTGTGTGTGTGAGTATGTATGTGTGCATGAGTGTGTGTGAGAGAGAGAGTGTGTGTGAAATGTATGGATGCATGTGTGTGCCAGTATGTATGTATGGGCGCATGTGTGTGTGTGTATGTTCCAGTATGTATGTATGGGCGTGTGTGTGTGTGAGTATGTATGTGTGCATGTGTGTGTGTGAGTATGTATGTGTGTATGTATATGTATGTGCGTGTGAGTATGTATGTGTGCATGTATGTGCAAGAGAGAGAGAGTGTGTGTGAAATGTATGGATGCATGTGTGTGTGTGTGCGCGTGGTTGTATGCCAATATGTATGTATGGGCGCATGTGTGTGAGTGTGTCAATATGTATGTTTGTGTGTGTATGTATATGTGTGTGAGTATGTATAGGTGCATGTGTGTGTATAGCTGAGTGGATGTGAGTGTGTATGTATGCGTAGGCGTGTGAGTTACGTATTGTTCTGCATATGTGCATGTTTTTAAAAATGCTTGTGTGTTTGTGCATCTATATATGAAACTGTAACATGTGTGTGCCTGTATATATCTGTGTGTATGTGTAAACATAATTTCTCCATGATGTTCATATGCGCATGAAAACGGTGGGGGGGAGCAGCAGGTGAGGCATTTTGCTGATTAGTTAAAGGTTCCCCAAAATACACATTCGTGTATATTTGCATGCAGATGCATGCCTTGTATGTGTAATTAACAAATGCCATATGTGTGTGTGTGAGTGTGTGTGTGTATATGTGTAGACGTGTTTGCATATGTAGATCTGTGTGTGCGTGTGTGTGTGTGTGTGTAAGCTTGTTTATACATGCAAATGATAGATATGTTCTACTCTTGTGTATCAGTACATAAGTGTGTGTGAGTGTGTGTGTGTGTGTATGTGTGTGCATGTATGTGACCTGTGATCTGTGTGTGTGTGTGTGTGCGTGTGTGTGTGTGCATGTATGTGACCTGTGATCTGTGTATGTGTGTGTGTGCGCGTGTGTGCATGTATGTGACCTGTGATCTGTGTGTGTGTGTGTGTGCGCGTGTGTGTGTGTGTGCATGTATGTGACCTGTGATCTGTGTGTGTGTGCACATTTATAAATGTTTGTGAGCTTTACTCTTATTTGTTTCAGTCATTTGACTGTGGCCATGCTGGAGCACTGCCTTTAGTCGAGCAAATCGAACCCAGGACTTATTCTATCGGTCTCTTTTTGCCAAACCGCTAAGTTACGGGGACATAACACACCAGCATCGGTTGTCAAGTGATGTTGGGGGAACAAACACAGACACACAAACATACACACACACACAGATGACGGGCTTCTTTCAGTTTCTGTCTACCAAATCCACTCACAAGGCTTTGGTCAGCCCGAGGCTATAGCAGAAGACAGTTGCCCAAGGTACCATGCAGTGGGACTGAACCAGGAACCATGTGGTTGGTTAGCAAGCTACTTACCACACAGCCACTCCTACACCTGAGCTTCTTTATACATGCAAATGTTTAGATGTGTTGTACACCTGTGTATCAGTACATAAAGCCTGTGTGTATATGACCAGTGTGTGAATGTGTGTGGCCTGTGTGCATGACCTCTGTGTGTTTACATCTATGTATGTGTGACCTGTGTGTGCGTGTGTGTGTGTAACCCATGCATGTGCGTGTGTGATTTGTGCTAGTGAGTATGTGTGCAACGCAGAGTGCATGAGGTAATTTTCCAATTAGGTACATTTCTAAAACAAAAATGCACAGGTGTGTATCTTTCTATGCATGCGAGAGCACATGTATATGTGTAATCTATATGTCTCATGTGTGTGTATATGCGAGTACCTGTGTGCATATGTGTGTGAGCTTGCTAATACATGGAGTCAGTGAAATGCAGGTATACTTGTGTCAGTGCATGTATGTGAGAATGTGCAAGCATGCGCGAGTTGTGACGCATGTGTGAGGCATCGTTCTGATTTCATACATGTTTGTAAAAATATGTGTACCTGTAGGAGCAGGTGTGGCAGTGTAGTAGGAACCTTGCTTCTTAGCCTTATGGCTCTGGGTTCAGTCCCACTGTATGGCAAGTGTCTTCTACTATAGCTTCAGGCTGACCAAAGACTCGAGTCAATTTGTTAGACAGAAACTGAAAGAAGCCCATTGTGTGTCTCTCCTCTTATATTTATATACATATATATATATATATATATATATATAGGTGCAGGTGTGGCTGTGTGGTAAGAAGCTTGCTTCCCAACCACATAGTCTCAGGTTCAGTGCCACACAGTGGGACTGAACGAAAGTGGGCCGACCAATGCCTTGTGAGTGGATTTGGTAGATGGAAACTGAAAGAAGCCCATTGGTATATATGTATGTATGTATATATATATATATATATATATATATATATATATATGTATATATATATATATATAGCTATATATTTATGTGGGTGTGTGTCTTTGTTCGTCTCCCCACTACCACATGACAACTGGTGTTGGTTTGTTTATATCCCCATAACCTATCAGTTCGGCAAAAAAGGGTACCAAAATAAGTGCCAGGTTTAAAATAAAGCTAAGTACTGGGGTCGATTCGGTCAAACTACAATTCTCCAAGACAGTGCTCCAGCAGGGCCACAGTCCAATGACTGAAACAAGTAACAAAACAAAAGAAAGACTGTCTGTCTGTAAGTGTGTGTATATGCATGCACATGTGTGTGTGTATAATCTAACATGCTTCATGTGTGTGTGAGCACATGGATATGAGTGTGAGAGATTCTGTATACATGCATGTTTGTCAGCATCAGTGCAAGATGAAAAGGTGCATGCACATATGTGCACGTTCATGTTGTTTTAATCATCTTTGCATTTAATCATTTCCATGTATAACAAAGCTCTCTCACATACACACACACACCTAAACACCGAAGCATATATATAGGGCGGCGAGCTGGCAGAAACGTTAGCACGCCGGGCGAAATGCTTAGCCGTATTTCGTCTGCTGTTAAGTGTTCTGGGTTCAAAATCCGCCGAGGTCGACTTTGCCTTTCATCCTTTCGGGGTCGATAAATTAAGTACCAGTTACGCACTGGGGTCGATGTAATCGACTTAATCCCTTTGTCTGTCCTTGTTCGTCCCTTCTATGTTTAGCCCCTTGTGGGCAGTAAAGAAATATATATATATATATGCACGCATACTTTTGGAAACATGAGCTTAGACAGAAGAATGTCTCACGCACACAAACACATACATATGACCATGCTCAACACACTCACGCACAAGTATACAGACCTTTAAACGTCTCCATGTATAAGAACACACACAGACACACATGTATGTGTACATGTTTTGAAAAACATGTAGCTAACAGATAAATGCTTCTCACACGCTTTGCAAAACACACAAACCCATGCACTGACACTGACACACACACAATCATACACCAACACCTAGGCATACAAACATCTAATCATTTGTGTACATAAGCATGCTCAAATACCTGTATGTGTACAGAAGTTTGTGTGTGTGTGTGTGAATATGGAAGTATGTGTGAATATAGGTGGGTATGTGTGTGTGAATGTGTATGTGTGAATAGGTGGGTGTGTACACATATGTGTGTGCATATATGCTTGAATATGGGTGTGCATGTATGTGTGAATATGGGTGTGTGTGTTTGTGGTGAATATGGAAGTGTGTGTAAATATGGATGTGTGAATATAGGTGGGTGTGTGTGTGAATATGTGAATATAGGTGGGTGTGTGCGCGTATGTGTGTGTGCATATATGCTTGAATATGGGTGTGCATGTATGTGTGAATATGGGTGTGTGTGTGTGTAAATATGGATGTGTGAATATAGGTGGGTGTGTGTGTGAATATGTGAATATAGGTGGGTGTGTGCGCGTATGTGTGTGTGAATATTTACTTGAATATAGGTGTGCGTGTATGTGTGTATGCTTGAATAGGTGTGTGCATGTATGTATGTGTGAATATGGGTGTGAGTGTGTGAATATGGCTGTGTGTGTGAGTGAATATGAGTATGGGTGGGTTGAATATGGGTGTGTGTGTGTATGTGTGAATATATGTGTGTAAATGTGGATATGTGCATGCATGCGTTTATCTGACTGCATATGGATGGGTGTGTGTGAATATAGGTGGGTGTGTGTGTGCATGTGTGAATATGTGAATATAGGTGGGTGTGTGCACATATGTGTGAATGTGTGTGTAAATGTGGATATGTGCATGCATGCGTGTATCTGACTGCATATGTGTATGCGTGCACATGACTGATTGTGTGTTTGTGTGTGTGTGTGAATGTATATAGTTGTGAGCGAATGTGTTTGTGTGTGTGTGTGCACGACCGATTGTGTCTGTGTGTGCACGACCGATTGTGTCTGTGTGTGCACGACCGATTGTGTCTGTGTGTGCACAACCGATTGTGTCTGTGTGTGCACAACCGATTGTGTCTGTGTGTGCACAACCGATTGTGTCTGTGTGTGCACGGCCGATTGTGTCTGTGTGTGCAAGCGTGCCACAAATATACCGAAGCCAATAGATAAAGCTGATAATAAATAACTACATCAAACAATTTACAGCATCTGGTATTGAGTTCAAGTCCCAGAGGGGTTGGTTCTTCCAAGCATCAAATCGCTTAATACGATAACATGTTAATCATTATATTAGGGGCCATTCCAACAATAAAACCCAACACCTCTACCCACTGATCATATGAAGAGGAGATCCTTTATGAGAGAAAAATATGCAGATGCGTGTATGTTAGTGTATATAATATCACATATACATGTATGTGTGTATATACTGTTATTAATAATAGGCAAAAGTTAATAATATATACATATATTCTTCTATTCCTTTATATGCTTCACCCTAAGGTTGTGACCATGTTGGAGCACTATATATAAACATTATATATACAGATTCTATACATATATGCATTTATGTATGCATACATATATGTATGTGTATATATGTATGTGTGTGTATATATATATATATATATAGAGAGAGAGAGAGAGATATGTATATACATATAGAGAGAGAAAGAGATGTATATATATGTGTGTGTGTATATATATATATATATATATATATATATATATGTATATATAGAGAGATATGTATATATATGTGTGTGTGTGTGTGTATATATGTACATATATAAAGAGAGATATGTATATGTGTGTGTGTGTATATATGTATATGTAAGGTATGTATATATGTGTGTGTGTGTATATGTATACATATGTGTATGTATCAATGTATTACATACATATATATATATACATAGGGTTATCCATTTTTAGAATCATCAAAGCACCAGATAGACTGTCTCATTGGATTTGTTCCAAATCTCTTGACTCTGACTCCCAGCAAAGTCAACTTCGTTTTCCACCCTTTGTGGGATCAATGAAGTACTGGTCACGTACCGGAGTCAATCCATCTTTTTCTCTTTATCCACCTCAGCCCATCTCTTACTATAATGACGGACTCTTCCGTCGAAGGCAACATACGAGTGTTCTGCTTTTGCTGAATGACCCGCACAAATGATTTATTTAAAGTGGTCAAATGTAAGTGCTGTACATTAGTTCAATCTCTCTAATTAGATCAACATTCCCTGATGGGTGCATGGTGTACCACGCATCAGGTGTAGGAGCAACACGAGATGACGTTTATTGTTCAAGAACACAATGCACAACCCAGTCTAGGAATTGAAACAACAATCTTGTGCTTGTGAGTGCAATATCCTAACCACTAAGCCATGAAACCCTTCTACTATAGGCACAAGGCATGAAATTTTTTAGGGAAGGGTCTAGTTGATTACAACAATCTAGAAAAAGATCAAAGGCAAAGTTCACCTCCACAGGATTTGAACTCAGGACATAAAGTTGGAAGAAATGCTGAGAAGCATTTTTCCTGATTTGCTAACAATTCTGCTAGCTCACTGCTTTAATACTAATAATCCTTTCTACTTTAGGCTCAAGGCCTGAAATTTGAGAGAAGGGGATAGTTGATCACATTGATCCCATATATATACACACACACAGATATTATTATTTTTTTTTTTTGCTGTAGTTCCAGCTCATAGCTGCGGCCATGCTGATGCACCGCCGTTAAGAAATGTGCCAACCACCGGATGCCCAAACCAGGGAACCAGGGACCTTTACATCTTCAGTCTAACTCTCTCCCAACTGAGCTATTTCGGCTGGCTATATATATATATATATATACATACACACACAGATATATATATATATATATATAATATATATATATATATACATATATATATACACACACACACACAGAGATATATATATATATATACATATATATATATACACACACACACAGATATATATATATATATACACAGACATATATATACACACACACACAGATATACACACACACACACACACATATATATATGCATACACACGTGTGTGTGTGTGTGTGTGCCTGTGCATGTATATCTGCATACACACAAATGTGTGTATGTGTGTATAGTACTTGCATATGTGCATATATAATGATATATTGGGGCAGCTGAGTACTATGAGCAGCAACAGACTGCACCGACCACTGTCAATGACACAGAGGAGGAAATACAGAGAGAATGATAAATGCTGGCGTTTCTATGGTGATGACTTTTTGAAAATCTGCAGCAGCAACTGGAGAGATGAAGATGTGCGTAGTTTGTCATCTATGTATACACATCTACTAGAGTGAATAGGTGTGTTTGTATGTGTGTGTGTGTGTGTGTGTATAAATGTTTCTGTACATGTGTATATGTTTGTACATGTGTGTGTATGTATATATATATAAATACGCACACATATATACATAAATATACATACGCAAATGTATATATAAATATATACACATATATACATAAATATACACACACAAATGTATATATAAATATATAAACATATATACATATATATATATACACAAATACACACATATATACATATACAAATACACACACATATATACATATACAAATACAGACACATATATACAAATACACACACATATACATAAATATACACACGCAAATGTATATATAAATATATACACACATATATACATAAATATACACACACAAATGTATATATAAATATATAAACATATATACATATACAAATACACACACATATATATACACACACACTATATAACACACGCAGACATGCGTGTATGTGTGTGTGCACATATGACGCATACATGTTTGCATAGATGAGGGAGTTCGTAATTTGTATATATACAGTAAAGTTGTATTGAGTGAGTGCAAATATAGATACAAGCATGGCTGCGCTGTTAAGAAATTCCTTCTCCAATCCCATGGGTCCAGTTTCAATCCCACTGAGTGGAAACTCCAGCAAGTGTCTTCTATTAGAAACTTCGGTAAGGCAAAGCATTGTTGAGAGGAGTATTTCATCATCAATATTATCATTTAACATCGTTTTTTTAGCCCTGGGCAGGGTCGGATGATAGTTCAACACGAACAGATGAGCCAGAAGGCTGTGCCGAGTACCAGTTTATGCTTTGGCATGGTTTCTATGGCAGTATTCCCTTCCTAATGCCAACCACTTCACAGAGTTATATGTGAATATTTGGCAAGGTTTCTTTCAGTTTCCATCTACCAAATCCACTCACAAGGCTTTGGCCAATCTTGGAATACAGTAAAAGAGAGTTGCCCAGGGTTCCACCCAGTGGGACTGAACTCAGAGGCAAATGGTTGGAAAGCAAACTTCTTACCACACATCTGCACCTACCTACACACACACACACAAAGCCATATTACATAGTATAGACAGGGTGTCTCAGAGTTAACTATTTCAATGAAATCAGTCAAATCTTTTATAAAAAACTGACAGAATTTTATGTTGATTATTTAATTGTGATACCAAAACAAATCTATATATATAAAACTGTAGTTGTGTGAGTGTCTGTCCCCTTCGATTTAGATTCCTAACTACTCCCACATTTTGCGGTGCAGTTTAATCAAATTCGGGTATCTTATAGTCGTGATTCATATCGAGCCTGTCTGAGTATTAGCGCGCGTCTACGATGAGTCTACGATTTTAAAAATAATTTAACATCATTTTTTATTCCATTTTAATGCATATTTTTTCGTGTGTCGATGGCGGCGGAGTTGGCGTCCATGGTCACCCCTGCACCTGTTTGCTTCTCCCCCTTCTTCTCTCCCTCGTGAAGCTGTGGGGGAGGGAGTATAAGGAAATCAACGTCGTAAAGCGTTGTCAAGGAGACCAGCGTTCTTTTAGAACGACTTTATGGCTTGAAGACACTGAGTCAACGATTTAAAAAAAAAATTACCATCATTTTTTATTCCATTTTTAATGCATTTTTTGGCTATAACTCTCTAAAAATGCTTATATAGTTATTTCCCTTACAAACCCAAGCAACGCCGGGCGATACTGCTAGTAGATTTATAAATCTTATATGAAAACCTTATTGAAATTTTTCAACATGTCCTCCATCTGTATCCCTGCAAAATTTAAAATCTATCCTTAATATAATATTTTGAAGCATTTCAGGAGTTATCTCCTGTATTACTGATTGAATGCATTCAGCTAAACTATTGCTCCATCCTGGGGACAGACACAGAGGAAATGATTGCAGCTAAATTGAAAAAAAAAAAAAGCTGTCATGTACAGCTAAGTGGGACCCAACAGGAATGAAAAGAAAATTATTGAAAAAAAATTATAAACAAAATTAAAAACTGAAACACTTCTAACACATATTAAACATGAAAAACATAAATAAGATTGAGTTTCTAAAAAATTGCCTGTTTTTACTGAAATTGTTACTTCTGGAATTGTTGTGACCCCCTTCGGTCATGTTTGACCATGGTATTGCATCAGGAAAGTTACCCTCCGAGGCACAAGTCTGGGCAAGTTTGTTTATGGAAGACCAGTAGTCACCCATGCATACCAGCCCCTTTTCCATGCACCCGATGTTATCCAAGGGAAAGTCAAAGGGGCCGATACAACTTGGCACCAATGACGTCACAGCTCATTTATTAAAGTGCAAGTGGATGAGCACTCCACAGACACGTGTACCCTTAACGTAGTTCTCGGGGAGATTCAGCATGACACAGAGTGTGACAAGGCTGGCCCTTTGAAATACGGGTACAACAGAAACAGGAAGAAAGAGTGAAAGAAAGTTGTGGCGAAAGAGTACAGCAGGGTTCACCACCACCCCCTGCCGGAGCCTCGTGGAGCTTTAGGTGTTTTCACTCAATAAACACTCACAACGCCCGGTCTGGGAATTGAAACAGTGATCCTACGACCACGAGTCCGCTGCCCTAACCACTGGGCCAATGCACCTCTACTTCTGGAAAACCTTATATATATATATACAATTGCAGCGTGGAAGGTGTTTGTAAGCCATTTAAGAAACACACAAAAGCCGTTCGATTCACTTCAACATTTAAGTTTAATTTGTCAAAATATTTTCGTCGCTTTAAGACTGCGACCTGTTCACTGACAAAAATCCGTGCTGCACGGATTTTTGTCAGTGAACAGGTCGCGGTCTTAAAGCGACGAAAATATTTTGATAAATGAAACTTAAATGTTGAAGTGAATCGAACGGCTTTTGTGTGTTTCTTAAATGGCTTACGAACACCTTCCACGCTGCAATTGCTTTCGTTCCAGCACACGATCTCAGATCAAATCACTTGCTATGCGAGTACATCTCCCTATATATATATATATATATATATATATATAATAATGATGGTGATTCTAT
This sequence comes from Octopus sinensis, assembly GCF_006345805.1. NCBI lineage: Eukaryota > Metazoa > Mollusca > Cephalopoda > Octopoda > Octopodidae > Octopus > Octopus sinensis. Next base: position 11,230,107 of record NC_043019.1, on the reverse strand, counting down.
GTGAGAAATACATTAAGTGTACAAGTGATTGTGGAAAACTCCAACACTTTTCCACACTAATACGATCAGACTTGATAGTCCTACAGATAAAACTTTTAATACAACTTCAGAAGATGAACTGATGCAAGGTCCTTACCTTATTCACATTGCTGGTCTCCTTCTTTACCTGGTTGTGGATACAAAGTTGGTCTCGAGACCCCAAAATCGAGACATTGACACTGGAAATAGCAAAGAGATAAACACACACCTTAATTATCTTTGTATGAAGAACACTGGAGTCTGTTGAGATTTTTGATAAAAAAAAAATTTTGTGCTAAGTAGCTTGTTTATGAACCACATGGTTCTGGGTTCAGTCCCACTGCATGGAACCTTGAGCAAGTGACTTCTACAAAAGCCTTGTGAGTGGATTTGTTAGACGGAAACTGAAAGAAGCCCATCGTATATATATTTCTTCGTGTTGCTTTCCGTTGAAGAGCGCAGGCTTGAAACATAAAAGACCTGCTTGTTGTTTATACACCTGTCTTCGTCTTTCGTTTTTCTGTAAATTTCAACAATACATGTATGTATGTGTGTGTGTGTGTGTCTGTGTTTGTCCCCCCCACCACCACCACCATTGTTTGACAACCGATGTCAGTGTGTTTACATCCCTGTAACTTAGCAGTTTGGCAAAATGGAGCAATAGAATAAGTACTAGGCTTACAAAGAATAAGCCCTGGGTTGATTTGTTTGACTAAAGGCGGTGCTCCAGCAAGGCCGCAGTCAAATGACTGAAACAAGTAAAGGAATAAAAGAAAGAATAAAAGAACACATAAAAAACATTGAGAGAGATTTTGTTCTTGGTGAAATGGTAGCAGCAGATTAAGTGTTGTTAGTTGCTTGCAAGCTTGGCTTGGCTTGGTCCACCAGGGCTCCCCATCACTTGTGATCCCATACCAGCCTCTCTGCATCCTCCAAGATGATGTCAAGCCTCTGGAGCTCTTCCCCAATCATGCCCAGTCATCTGGTGCAGGGTCTGCCACAAAGCTTCTTCCAGCCCACAGCTGCAGCATAGAATGAGAGTAAAGCCCTGGTAGACATGTCCTCCATCTCTAGCAGGAGACGGAGGACATGTCTGTACCAGCATGTGGTGGATAGCTATGGTTATGTAACATATGTGCATGTATGTATGCATGTGTGTATATTAATAATTATTATTCATTGCTTTTGTATTTTCAGCTCTCTCTGCTGCATCCCAAAGGTCTTTGTCAAGTAGTCGCAACGTACTAGGTGCAGGAGTGGCTGTGTGGTAAGTAGCTTGCTAACCAACCACATGGTTCCGGGTTCAGTCCCACTGCGTGGTACCTTGGGTAAGTGTCTTCTGCTATTGCCCCGGGCCGACCAATGCCTTGTGAGTGGATTTGGTAGACGGAAACTGAAAGAAGCCTGTCGTATATATGTATATTATATATATATATATGTGTGTGTGTTTGTGTGTCTGTGTTTGTCCCCCTAGCATTGCTTGACAACCGATGCTGGTGTGTCTACGTCCCCATCACTTAGCGGTTCGGCAAAAGTGACTGATAGAATAAGTACTGGGCTTACAAAGAATAAGTCCCGGGGTCGATTTGCTCGACTAAAGGCGGTGCTCCAGCATGGCCACAGTCAAATGACTGAAACAAGTAAAAGAGTAAAAGAGAGTACTGAACTTATACTGGTCGACAGGCTCAGAAGGAAGGATGTCGAAAGAACTGATCATCATTGGAGCTTATTCAACATGAAGTTGTGATTGATCAGATTCTGTAGATCACATGGGCAATATTCTCATGAATTGCCTATCAACAGGCAATTGTTGAATATGCCAACTACATCTTCGTTAGAAACAGGCATTTAATTAGACAGGTGGATTAGCCCTTTAGCACTAATTACACTGTCAAATACAATGTTTATTTATTCACATTGTTTTAAATTAATCACTCATTATCTTATAGCTTTTATATATATATATATAAATATATTCTTTTAATTGTTTCAGTCATATGACTGTGGCCATGCTGGAGCACTGCCATTGAGGGTTTTAGTCAAAGAAATTGATCTCAGGATTCATTCTTTGTAAGCCCAGTACTTACTCTATCAGTCTCTTTTGCTGAACCGCTAAGTTATGGGGATCTAAACACCGACATTGGTTGTCAAGTGATGGTTTGAGGGGTCAGGGGTAGAACACAACACAGATACAAAGACACACACACACATATATATATATATGTATATACATAATTAAATACAACAGGCTTCTTTCAGTTTCCCTCTACCAAATCAACTCACAAGGCTTTGGTCGGCCCGAGGCTATAGTAGAAGACACTTGCCCAAGGTGCCACGCAGTGGGACTGAACTCGGAACCATGTGGTTGGTAAACAAGCTACTTACCACACAGCCATGCCTGCACCTATAATATATACAGGCAGAGGAGTGTATATATGTAGGTAACAAGTTTGCTTTCCAAACAAGTGGTTTGGGGTTCAGGCCTGCTGTGCAGTACCAGGGATGTCTTCTGCTATAGCCTCAGGCCGACCAAAGACTTGTGAGTTGATTTGGTAGATGGAAACTGAAAGAAGCCTGTTGTATTTATGTATGTATATATATGTGTGAAAGAAGCCCATCATGTATGTATGCATGCATGCGTTTGTGTGCATGTATGAGTACGTATGTATCCTTGCCTGGACATTACTCTTTTACTTGTTTCAGTCATTTGACTGCGGCCATGCTGGAGCACTGCCTTTAGCCGAGCAAATCGACCCCCAGGACTTATTCTTTTGTAAGCCAAGTACTTATTCTATCGGTCTCTTTTGCCGAACCGCTAAGTTACGGGGACGTAAACACACCAGCATCGGTTGTCAAGCAATGTTGGGGGACAAACACAGACACACAAACATATTCACACACATACATACATATATATATATATATACAACAGGTTCTTTCAGTTTCCGTCTACCAAATCCACTCAAAAGGCTTTGGTCGGCCCAAGGCTATAGTAGAAGACACTTGCCCAAGGTGCCACGCAGTGGGAATGAACCCAGAACCATGTAGTTGGTAAGCAAGCTACTTACCACACAGCCACTCCAGCGCCTGTATATGTACATATATACAAATAAATTCCACCCAAGGATTATTATTATTATTACTATACATACATATAGATATACATATATTCATATATAAACTACTTTTGCCATTTTCACCACCTCACAAAAAAAAATTACCAACTTCAACAACAACACGTGATAATAACTGTAAAAATATTGCCAAATTCCATAAATTTTCTTGAAAGAATCCAAAACTTCACTTTCCCTTCCATCACAACACCCCCACCCAACCACTCCAACAGCCATACCATCACACCACCAGTACTGTCAACACCACCACAGCTGCTACAATAAGCAGACCACTACCATGACCATCACTACTACTACTGCTACAATAACCATACCATTATCACTACCACCATCATACCACTGCTATCACCACCACCACAACTATTATAATAACCATACCACTACAATGACACCACACAACTACCACCACTACCACAACCACTACTACTACCACTGCTACCACCACCCCACACACTAACAAAACTATCCAAGCATTCTTAATGAATTCTTTGGTATTTCAGTGCTTTAATCTTTCTAGAGAATCATCTTTATCTCAAGGGTGTGGTGGTGATGGTAGTTGTAGTGATGTTAGCGCTGATGGTATTATATAATGGTGGTGGTGGTATTGTTGGTGACATACGATGTTGGCAATGATGTTAGTGATGGTAGTGGTGTTGGTGTTGGTGGTGATGGTGTTGGTGGTGATGGTGGTGGTGGTGGTGTTGGTGATGGTGGTTGTGTTGGTGATGGTGGTGGTGTTGGTGATGGTGTTGGTGGTGGTGTTGGTGGTTGTGTTGGTGATGGTGGTGGTGTTGGTGATGGTGTTGGTGATGGTGGTTGTGTTGGTGATGGTGGTGGTGGTATGGGTGATGGTGGTAGTGTTGGTGGTGGTGTTAGTAGTGTTGGCGATGGTGGTGGTGGTATTGATGGTTTTGGTGATGGTGGTGATGGTGTTGGTGGTGGTGGTTGTGTTGGTGTTGGTGATGGTGATGGTGTTGGTGGCAGTGTTGATGGTGATATTGGTGATGGTGGTTGTGTTGGTGATGGTGGCGATGGTGTTGGTGGCAGTGTTGATGGTGGTGGTGGTGGTAGTTATGGTGTTTGTGTTGGTGGCAGCATTGGTCGTGATGATGCTGGTGGTGGCATCGATATGTTGGCAATGTTCATGCTGCTGGTGATATACAATGCTTGCGATGGCAATGCTGTCGATAGCGAAGATAGAGACGACACCGAAGTAGATTCCTAAAGCTACATTTCTATGCACAACTGAGAAAATAAACAACAACAACAACACACACGCACATACCCCTACACCCAGTACTTGTAGTCATAATTGGTAAGTTGATAATACCGATTGCCATGTAAGATTAGTAAGACACACACGCACACACGGCAAAGCAACAATTGTTAAAGTACAAAGTACCATTATATATTAGTAATGATTTTTTTCTCGTTGGCACACGGCCAGATTTTTGGTGAGAGAAGGAAGGTCAAGGTGATAATGAAACTGATTCTGGTACTTAGAGGAGTTGGGGAGGGCAGGCATGGCTGGGTGGTTAAGAATACCGCTTTGCGACCATGTGGTATTGAACTCAGAATGTAGAGATGGACGAAATTCCACGAAGCATTTTGTCCAGCATGCTAATGATTCTGCCGGCTTGCCACCTTTTATTTGTTTTTGTCATTTGACTGCGGCCATGCTGGAGCACCAACTTTAGTCGAGCAAATCAACCCCCAGGACTTATTCTTTGGAAGCCTAGTAACTTATTCTATCGGTCTCTTTTTGTTGAACCGCTAAGTTGCGGGGATGTAAACACACCAGCATCGGTTGTCAAGCGATGTTGGGGGGACAAACACAGGGTTCTGTCCTGCAAAGTGGCACCATGGGCTCGTTGGCATGTGTCTTATATTCTGTAACCTCAGGCCAATCAATGCCTTGCGAGTGAAACGAAGAGAGAGAATTTTCATGGAAACCAGCAGCAACATTATCATTGCCATCGTCATCATCATCATCACTGCCATCATCGTCACCATCATCATCTTCACTGTTGTTGTCATCAACACCATCTCAACATCCAGTTCTCCATGCTTGCATGGGACAGATGAAGTTTATTTGAGGCAAATTTTTCTATGACTGGATGCCCACCCGGTCACCAACCCTCACCTGTTTCCAAGCAAGGTAATATTTCCCCATGGCAAGACATATTCTTGCTCAGTGTCAGAAAGACACCACTCGTATGACAGGGACAATCATTTTACAGCTATAACATAATGTCAATACAAGGAGACACCAAACCATACAAAAGACACACACACAACATGCTTCTTTCAGTTTCCATGAACCAAATCCACTCACAAGGTTTTGGCTGGCTCAGGGCTATGATAGGAGATACTTACCAAAGTTGTCTCACAGTGGGACTGAACCCGGAACCATGTGGTTGGTAAGCAAGCTACTTACCACACAGCCACTCCTGCGCCGATGATGATGATGATGATATGTATGGGAACAAATAAACCTTATTTGGAAAATTTAAAGGGTTAGCAACAAGGGTATCGGGTCCCACAGTACACTGCCTCTATACAGAAGCAGTGGCATCACCACAACCACTGCTGCAGCTACTACTACTACTACTACAACAAGTTTTTTGTCCCAGACTTTATCTCACTTTAGTATGCATAGATGCAACCAGCACGTTGCTCTGATTGAAACGTCATACTACCATTTAGTATTCAAGACCTACCCATCATCAACCAGGGCCCTAGGTCTCTAAGGCCCTGTTCCATTTCTTGTTAGGTGAAAAATCTCGTGATAGGATGGATGGTATGGGAGGGCAGGGGAACAGAAATCAGGACACAAAAGGCTGGCCCAGACAATAATTATGTCTCTTAAGGCCATCCATACTTATTACTAAAGAGCCGACACTCGTTACTAGAACTCTGACAGCTGATATTGATTGACCCTTTAACATTCAGATTACTCCATCAAATGTAATGCTTATTTATTCATATAGTTTCCAATTAATCGTGCATTATCTCATAGCTTCAAGATTTTTGATGATGTGATTGTTTATTTTTAGAATGACTTTGTAAGGTAGGTCAAAGAGGCTGGATCTGGCCAGTTTGAATATAAAATAAATAGAATATTTGAGCCAGATATGGCCAGATTAAATGCTAAATGACCAAGGAGGTGTAGGAGTATATTAGCAGCAAATAGAATCTTTCCCTATAACGAGACCAAAAAACTTGTAGAAATAAGAAGATTCTTCTACAATTGTCAAGAAAACTTCTATAACCCTTTTGTTACCAACCCAGCTGAAACTGGGTCTGGCTCTGAATACAAATGTCTTGTTTTCATAAGTTTTGAATTAAAATCTTCCACCAAACCTTAGACACAATTAATGTTCCTAACACTAGATGAATGATAACTAAGTTATTTTAATAAATTCTTTGTTATATTTAAAATTAATTGAAAGAAACACAGAGTATCTCAATAGAAATAAGGTAACAAAAGGGTTAAAGTCACCATGATATTTTTAACCCTTTTGATACCAACCCAGCTGAAACCAGCTCTGGCTCTGAGTACAAATGTCTTGTTTTCATTAGTTTTGAATTAAAATCTTCCACCAAACCTTAGACACAATTAATGTTCCTAACACTAGCTTTGTGATAACTAAGTTCTTTTACTAAATTCTTTGTTATATTTAAAGTAATTGAAAGAAACACAGAGCATCTCAAAATAAATACAGTAACGAAAGGGTTAATCCTTTAGAATTCAGACTACTCTCTCAAAAGTAATGTTTATTTATTCAATGAAAAAATCCAGTGAAATCTGTGAAAGTAGAGTCAGTAGATCCAGTGGTAATCTGGGTGGAATGCTGGTATATGGAGGAGGAGAAGTGCTGAAAGTTCGGGAAGAGGTTCAGATATGCAAGTCGAAAGAGTAGGATGTTCAGTCGGAATCAAACTATTTATTTATTTATTTGCATTGTTTTAAGTTAACAAGATTTTGATGTTGTGATAGTGTATTTTCAGAATGATTTTGTAGGGTAGGTGTGAGAGGCTGGATCTGACCAGTGTTGACATAAAACAGCTAGAATATTTGAGCTGGATATGGTAAGTTACAATGCTAAAGAGTTGTAGAGACGTTGCAATATATTAATCATAAAGAATTTTAGGAAAATAAAAATAAGAAATAAGTGGAAATTTTACCAGTGAGTGTGTTACATTATAAGGCACAAAAAGAAAATGACTCTCCCCAGACACAACAGAATCATAAAGAATTTTCCCCTATAACAAGGAAACCAAAAGACTTGTAGAAATATGAAGATCTATCCAGTCATCAAAAAACTTCTTTAACTCGTTAGCACTCAGATTTCTCCGTTAACCGTAATGCTTATTTATTCAAAAATGTTTGGAATTAATCATGCATAACCTTGCAGCTTTGAGATTTTTATTTATTATTATTATTGTTCGACCGTGGTCGAGACAATGGAATTTACCATGCTACGCCAGACTTCATGGTCCATCATGGCATTACGGAGGTCCTGTTGCTGGATGCCTGTATCCCTGGAGATTACATCAGGGTAAGAGAGTGGGTGTTTGTTTGGTGTTGTTTGGTTGGGAGCTGACTCTTCACCATCAGGTGATACCCGTCTGTTAAGATTGAGGGCATCACCGTCAATGGATGCCCTTGGAGGTGCAACGTGATCAGAGACAGGACCTGGCAAAGCAGGGGCTGGACCTACATCCGCAGGTATATCATTAGGTCTGGTTCCCTGGGGAAGAGGAACCCTGGTGCAGTTAATTGTAAATTCCATAGTCTTTTCAAATGGCTAATAATGTGTGCGCGCACCACTACTACACATAATTTTTATGATGTGACTGTTTATTTTTAAAACAACATTATAGGGTAGGTGTGAGAGGCCAGATGTGGCCCCTTTGAACATAAAATAGATAGAATATTTTGGGCCAGGTGTGGGCTGTGTTTAAATTCTAAAGAGTGAATAATATTGATTGGTAAGACAAATTAAATTGCTAAACAATCTTAATTGATTAAACAATAATGTTGACTGTTAAAACTAACTGCTGTACTATTAATCCCAACTGATGACTAATCACCGAAATAATAATCCTGATTGATTAAGCAATAACATCATTATGACTAATTACTGATATAATAATCCTAATTGATTAATAACATCGCTTTCAAATTTTGGCACAAGGCCAGCAATTTGGGGGAGGGGCAAGTTGATTACATTGATTCCTGTGTTCAACAGGTATTTATTTCATTGACCCCAAAAGGATGAAAGGCAAAGTCGACCCCAGTGGAATTTGAACTCAGAACATGAAGACAGACGAAATGCCGCCAAGCATTTTGGCCAGCATTATTCTGCCAGCTCACTGCCTTAAACTGATTGATAATATTGATTGTTAAGACTACTAATCAATGAAGTAATAAGCCTGATTGATTACACGGTGCTACTGATTGCTAAGACTAATTAAAGAAGTAATAATATTAATTCTTAAGACAAGATTGTTGAAACACCATTTATTGCTGTAAAAGGCATCTGTTGGTCTCAACAGACAATGGATCTGCATCCAAAGAAATTGTGTCGGCTGCTGATGGTGGTGCAGCATCTGTTGTGGCAGTGGAGGCCCACACAGGAGTGGTGGTCACGCATACAGTGACTGCATTTGAAGGAGCCCTCTACTGGTGCTATTGGTTTTTCCTTTCAATGGGTTTACTGGGCTTCAGATATTTGTACCCCAGTGTCACTTTGATGGCATGTATTGCTCTCTCACTCAGTAATCTCTCTCTATATAAAGCTGAAGTTGTCTGTGTATGGCAGGTTCTGAGTTCAAATTCCGCCTTGATATGGTCGATAAATTAAGTACCAGTTACGCACTGGGGTCGATATAATCGACTTAATCCGTTTGTTTGTCCCCTCTGTGTTTAACCCCTTGTGGGTAGTAAAGAAATAGGTTTGGTAGCCTTCAACTAACACTATCTCCTCTGAGACCCTGCTGCACAAGTTGACCAAAACTGAGAGTATGATAGAAGGCTTGCGCTTCCTTCTGTAGAAGAAAAAGTTCAAATCGGACCATGTTAACACCAAAAGTTATTTACATCAAAAAGGTGCTTTTTTCTATGAAAATCCCTATTTTTCATGATTTTGTTACTGCTGTGTCACCATTTTTCAGTGTATTTCAACCAGAAAAATGTTCACTTAAAGAAAATAACAAGCTACATAATGCAAAATTTTTACTTTTCGAATATTCCCATTCTAAAGGGTCAAAACAAACCCGAGCAACGCTGGGTGATACAGTTAGTAATAATAATAATAATAATAATAATAATTATAATAATATTTTCTACTATAGGCACAAGGCCAGAAATTTTGGGGAGGGAGTAAGTCATTCTCATCAACTTCAGTACTTGATTGGTACTTAATTCATCAAACCCTACCCCCAAAGGATGAAAGACAAAGCCGACCTGACGGAATTTGAACTCAGAATGTAAAGATGGATGAAATTCCACGAAGCATTTTGCCCAGTGTGCTAATGATTCTGCCAGCTTGCCACCTTAAATAATAATGCTCTTTTACTTGTTTCAGTCAAATGGCTAGAATAGGTAAAAGATAAAAAGGATATATCTGTGTATATGCGTGTGTGTGTGTGTGTGTGTGTGTGCATAAGTATAACGTGCACCAGTGCTTTGCCAGCATCCTTACACATGCAACAACAACAAAAGCAACAGCAATGCAGCAACAACAACAGCACTGTGCAGCTGGTCATGTGTCAACTGCATAAACAACAAATGCAACTGTTCAACGGGCTCAACAAGAACAAGAACAACAACAACCAAACTAGATGCACCTGACTTGCGGTTGTTACATGACTAAGTGGTGTTCTACAGTCGAACAGTTGCAGGTGCTTGGGAAAGCTAGGAGCGAGGGGGCGGGGCAGTGGTGGTGGTGGTGGGAGGACAGCTGCCAGTCTAAATACCCCTCCCCGACCACCACCACCTCAGGTTAGTCTGTACCCTTGAATTTATTCCCCTGGCATTTTTTCTCTTTTTTTTTTTGGCTAACAGCAAAAAAAAAGGGTGAGGAGGGAAGTGGAACTTGCTTAATGTAAGCAACCCATCGCTAATGACCTAGTCTAGGTCATTGCCATGGAGACAACATGGTGGAGAAGGATACAGGAAGACCCAGTCTCTCACACTCTCATTCACACACACACACGCACACGCACACGCACGCATGCGCATGCACAGCTTCAATGGTTTCATGCTTTCTCACTACCGGTGAGTAAAGGCATGTAGTCCAGTGGTTAGGGTGTTGCACTCATGATCAAAAGACCACGATTTCAATTCCTGGACTGGGCAGAGTGTTGTGTTCTTAAGCAAAAGCACTTCGTGTCACGTTGTTCCTCTCCCACTCAGCTGTTAATGAATTCCAATAATAGCTGGGAAGTTAACCCTGCAAAGGATCAGCATCCCGTTTAGGGGTCAGGGAGCACGTCATAATACCTATTTCTTTACTACCCACAAGGGGCTAAACACAGAGGGGACGAACAAGGACAGACAAACGGATTAAGTCGATTATATCGACCCCAGTGCGTAACTGGTACTTATTTAATCGACCCCGAAAGGATGAAAGGCAAAGTCGACCTCGGCGGAATTTGAACTCACAACGTAGCAGCACAAGGGGCTAAATACAGAGAGGACAAACGGATTAAGTCGATTATAACGACCCCAGTGCGTAACTTTATTTATTTATTTTGGCACTCAGGCTACTAACACAGAGGGGACACTACAAGGACAGACACAATACCACAGTGGGGACAATATGGCGAAATACCTATCTCTTTGCTACCCACAAGGGGATAAACACAGAGAGGACAAAAAAGGACAGACAAACGGATTTAGTCGATTACTTCGACCCCAGTGCGTAACTGGTACTTATTTAATCGCCCCCGAAAGGATGAAAGGCAAAGTTGACCTTGGCAGAATTTGAACTCAGAACATAACGGCAGACGAAATACCTATTTCTTTATTACCCACAAGGGGCTAAACACAGAGGGGACAAACAAGGACAGACAAACAGATTAAGTTGATTACATCGACCCCAGTGCGTAACTGGTACTTATTTAATCGACCCCGAAAGGATGAAAGGCAAAGTTGACCTTGGCAGAATTTGAACTCAGAACATAACGGCAGACGAAATACCGCTAAGCATTTCACCTGGCGCGCTAACGTCTCTGCCTGCTCACCGCCTTACACGTCATAATAACAGTCACTTTTAAATGCCATAGAAACCGAGTTAAGCCCCAGCTTTATGAAACCTGGGTCCCATAACGGATCTAAATGCCAAAGTCTAACTGCTGATGATTGGTAGAGAACAACAAAACACCGAAAATCCTATTGATGCTAAAAAAAACAGCTAAATCTTCCTCAATTCATCTCTCGCTTGTTTTAAATAAAGACCGATACATTGACCGACGGAGTGACTCATATAACTTGTTGCTGCACTAATATTTGTCACTATTAATGATTCATCATCATCATCATCATCATCAAGATAGAGGAAGCCTCAATGTAACCACCTGACCTGCTAGAAATAGCAGCAGAAGCTACCTCAAACCACATGGTAATCTCCTGTATGAGAATAAGGCCCACCATATTTTGATACAGGCAGAGGTTTGGCTGTGTAGTAAGAAGTTTGCTTTCCAACCACATGGTTCTGGGTTCAGTCCCATTAAATTGCACTTTGGTCAAGCATCTTCTACTACAGCCTTCCAATCAAAGTCTTATGAGTGGATTTGATAGATGGAAACTGAAAGAAGCCTGTCCCCTATATATATATACACACATATATATATATAATATATATACATATATATATATATATATATATATATATATATATATATATATATGTATAAATACATGTATATATATACTTAGCGGTTTGGCAAAAGAGACCAATAAAATAAGTACTGGGCTTACAAAAGAATAAGTCCCAGGGTCGAGTTGCTCAATTAAAGGCGGTGCTCCAGCATGGCCGCAGTCAAATGACTGAAACAAGTAAAAGAGTAAAAGAGTATGTATATACTGTAAAGTGAAGGCGCATGGCTCGGTGGTTAGAGCGTCAAGCTTACGATCGTGAGCTTATGATTTCGAATCCCAGACCAGGCTGCATGCTGTGTTCTTGGGCAAGACACATTATTTCACCTTGCTCCAGTTCACTCAGCTGTAGAAATGAGTTGCGACGTCACAGGTGCCAAGCTGTATTGGCCCCTTTGTCTTTCCCTTGGATAACACTGGTGGCATGGAGATGGGAGGCCAGTATGCATGGGCAACTGCTGGTCTTCCATAAACAACCTTGTCCGGACTTGAGCCAGAGAGGGTAACTTTTTAGGTGCAATCCCATGGTCATTCATGACCGAAGTGGGTCTCAGCATATACTGTAATTACACACGCACACACACACACACACGTGTATGTGTTGATGTGTCATCATTATAATTTAACACCCTCATTCCATTCTGGCATGGGTTGGATGGTTTGACAGGATCCAATGTGGCCAATGACTGCATCAAGCTCCAACATCTGTTTGAACCTGGTTTCTACAGCTGACTGTCCTTCCTAATGTCGACCACTTTAGAGCATGGACCAGGTGCTATTCTATTTTGTGCCACCTGCACTGGGGATGAGGGTTGCCATGCAGTTTGCAGAACAACAAAGCAAAGGTGGAGGTCAGCATCATGTGAGTGGATGAAGGAACTGAACTATGAGAAGGGGTTAGGGACACAGCAGGTTCTTATAGGGGATCTGCATGGTAACTCACATCCGGTCGGGGAAAGGGGGAGAAAGAGAAAATGAACAGTAGGGGTTGTAAGAGATGGATTAATGGGGACGAGGTGCCTGGGGTGTTCCAGAAGTCACAAGGTGAGTTGATGAGGTAGTTTGCAAGATTGTAAGGGAAGGAAAATGAGGGGAGATGATGAAGGGGCAGACAGCTACAAGGGATAGGATTGAAGGGCAACTGAGTAAGGAGCTACGAGTTGGAGGAGATAGAAAGATGTGGAACGGAGAAAGGGGTAAGCAGTAGGAGTAGTAAAGATGACACGGTTGTGGGAGGAGGGCAAAGGTAAGTGAGGGGGATGAGATAGCTAGCAGCCTGCAGAAGCCATCATTCTCATGTGCGTCACGTGTGTGTTACATGTGTATGTAACATGTGAGTGTACCACGTGTGACGTTTGTGTTACATGTGTGTGTTACTGTTTTCTTGCCCAAATATTATATAATAGCTGTAAACAAGTGCCACCATCATACAAACAGTGTCCATCATATCCCATCTTCCATGAAAACACGTCTGTTCATAAGGAAATATGACCTTGCAGCCGGATGCGGCCACACATATGTACGTATATATATATATATATATATATATATATATATATATATAGCTACACATATATATATATCTATACATATATATATATTATATACACATATACATACATCTACACACATACATTTGTATATTAATTTTTCTTTTAATATTCAGCTATAATAAAGACAATTTTACATTAATCTGATGGGTTACACTTCTTTATTATTCTCAAACAAGGATATATTTATATATATTCAACCATGTGCTTTCACAAACCAACTTTCTCATCTATATATATATATATATATATATATATATATATATTCTTTTACATGTTTCAGTCATTTTGACTAACCCTTAAAGGGTTTTAGTTGAAGAAATCGACCCCAGGACTTATTCTTTATAAGCCTAGTACTTATTCTATCGGTCTCTTATGCTGAACCACTAAGTTACAGGGACATAAACACACCAACATCAGTTGCCAAGCGCTGATGGGAGGACAAACACAAAGACACACAAATATATATATACACACATACAATGAACTTCTTTCAGTTTCTGTCTACTAAATCCACTCACAAGGGTTTGGTTGGTCCTAGACTATACTGAAGATACTTGCCCAAAGTGCCACACAGTGGGACTGAACCTGGAACAATGTGGTTGGGAAGTAAGCTTCTTACCACACACCCACATCTGCTCCCATATATGTGTATATATATATATATATATATATATATATATATATATACATATATATATACATACATACACACACACACACACACACACAGTGATAAGTTTGTACATATTATTCTGTTATGTGTCTATAAAGTCTTTGTGTGCATATGTATGTATAATGTATATCTATATGCATGGTGTGTGTGTGTGAACGCATATCTATATATATAGTTTTGTGCAGTGGCGTGTTTGTATCTATATTTAGATACATGAGCGAATGCTATTTTGTACTCTGTATGTCCACTGACAGTGAAGTTTTGCTCCATTGTTCTGTTAGTGCTGTACACTGCGTCATACCCAGAAACACCCCTCCCTGCCAGCTCCCATCACCTGCCCCACCCATATGGCCACCCCTTATGTTCCAAGGTTTACTGACCTGCTGTAGGCACTCCTCTTCAATTCCTGGACAACCTGAGTCAGCTGTGAGTGGGTACGTGATGCATAGATGATCTTGGGTACAACTGGAACATTAGAGGTTTAATTAGTGAGATGCCGTTAGCATTAATAAGCATCAGCATCGACATACAGTCAACACACACACACTCAGACCATAAACACATTATGAACATCAATAGACCCATACCACCACCCCCATCTCGACACAATCATCCCTAACCAACACCTCAACACAAACCCATCCACATCACCACCACCTCAACCCATCCACAATGCCAACACATTATCATGTCTACACCGTCGACATGTCAATTCCTCTGCATTGTCAACACCTCAACACAACTATACCACCACTAACACCTCGACACCACCACCTTGACGCATTCAGAACACTGGTACATTAACACATACACCACCGACATGCCAACACAACTACACCGTCGAGATGTCAACACATCTGCACCGTCAACTCATCAACATGTCCACACTGTCAATCTATCATACAAACATTACCCACAGTGTCAACACACACCTCCACATGCACAGGTCAACAACAGACCCACCCATTTAATATGGCCACCACATAGTGACATTATCAACACGGTCATTAACATAGCCAGGTAATCATTAACATATTTACATCACCGTCATCAACATATCTATCGCCACATGATGTCATCACCATGTGTATCACTACAGTCGTTATCGTGATCACGACCACCATCATCATTATCACTACCATCAACATCACCATCATCACAATTATCATCATCAACATCATCACCAATATAATACTTATTGCATCAATGTAATCACAGGATCAGAGAGTCAAATAATTACATTGTGGTTGTTGACATTGCTAAGTGGTTAATAAATTTGCTTTGCCATCATGAAGTTTCAGTTTCAATCCTAAAACACGGCATCTTGAGCAAGTCTTTTTCTTTTATTAATTTCTCAGTTCAATGGACTGATCTCCCATTCAGGGGCAAAAGAGGGGACAGTGTTGTAATCTATTACCTATATGTCATGGAAACCGAATTAAGCTCCAGCTTTAAGAGTCCCACGGTGCACAACAGAACTAAGTCTAAGTTTCATTAAGATCATAAGACCATGATTTCAATTCCGTGACTGGGCAGTGTGTTGTCTTCTTGAATGAAACACTTCATTTTATGCTGCTCCAGTCCACTCAGCCACAAACGGGTCACCCTGCAACAGCTGGGAAGTGAAATTCAGTCCATGAAAATTATGTAGGTGTCAGTCTGATGGGCTGTACCTGTATTTTAAAGGTTTGGCTTTAAAAAGTACTTGTGCCCATGACACACTAAAGGCAACCGTGCTAGTGATGCATTAAAGGCACCTGTGCCAGTGACACATTAGAGGCACCCATGCCAGGGACATGTTTAAGGGATCCATGCTGGTGACATGCTAAGGACACCAGTTCCAGTGACACATTAAGGACAGGTGAGGAAGCAATACCATATTTTTGGCAAGAAACTCGAGAGTGAGGAGAGCTTGGTGACAGTGAATTGTTGTTGTGAAGAATCTGCTCCACAGATCCGGTTGCTTTCCCCAAATGTGTTACCTCAAACGCTCGATTGATGGTCTGACCCTGGGGGACAAATTCTTGATGCACAATACCACATTTCCAGGGATGGCACTCAGGATATGTCTCCCAGATCGCTCATTGTCTTCCAAGGATGTTCTTCTACTTTTGAAGCACCCTTGCATAAGACCCATTGCCCTGTCAACAAAAACTTGCCAAAGCATGCTCAATGTCTCTGTAGAAGACTTCCCAAGCTTAACACAAAATTTCACGTTGGTTCTTTGTCCCTGTCCATGACAAAATCACAGTCTATAGTATGTATGTGATCGCAAAAACACCAAATGTCATAAGTTGCGACGTAAACACAGCAATGTCACTCAGCACACTACTAGCTCTCACTGTGCATGCAACCATGTGCTGCCATCTGTTGGCGCAATACAAAACTAGTTTGGGAACTTTTTGATACGACCTTGTATTTATTTCAATGAAATTGGCAAATTTTATAAAAACTGACAGTTATTTTACTTAATTCTTTGTTATCATCATCATCATCATCATCGTTTAACGTCCGCTTTCCATGCTAGCATGGGTTGGACGGTTCAACTGGGGTCTGGGAAGCCCGAAGGCTGCACCAGGCCAGTCAGATGTGGCAGTGTTTCTACAGCTGGATGCCCTTCCTAACGCCAACCACTCGAGAGTGTAGTGGGTGATTTTATGTGCCACCGACACAGGTGCCAGACGAGGCTGGCAGACGGCCACGCTCGGATGGTGTTTTTATGTGCCACCGACACAGGTGCCAGACGAGGCTGGCAGACGGCCACGCTCGGATGGTGTTTTTTTTTTTTTTTTTTTTTTATGTGCCACCGACACAGGTGCCAGACGAGGCTGGCAGACGGCCACGCTCGGATGGTGTTTTTTTATGTGCCACCGACACAGGTGCCAGACGAGGCTGGCAGACGGCCACGCTCGGATGGTGTTTTCTTATGTGTCACCGACACAGGTGCTAGACGAGGCTGGCGGACGGCCACGCTCGGATGGTGTTTGTTACGTGCCCTCAGCACGGAGGCCAGTCATTGCGGTACTGGCTACGGTCACGTTCGGATGGTTTTCTTATGTGCCACCGGCACTGGTACCACAAGGATACAAATTCCATTGATGTTCATCTATTTTGATTTGGTTCGATTTGATTTGATACGATTCGATTCGATTCTCACTTGCCTCAAACAGGTCTTCACAAGTGTCACAAGAAGGAAGGTATGCACAGGTGGACTGACTACGTCCCAGGTAGGGGCCATGGATTATGGCTTCACTAGTCTTGCCGGGTCTTCTCACGCACAGCATACTTCCATAGGTCTCGGTCTCTAGTCATTTCCATGGTGAGACCTAACGTCCGAAGGTCGTGCTTCACCACCTCGTCCCAGGTTTTCCTGGGTCACCTCTTCCACGGGTTCCCTCCACTGCTAGGGATTGGCACTTTCTCACACACCTCTCTTCATCCATTCTCGCCACATGACCATACCAGCGCAATCGTCTCTCTTGCACACAACAACTGATGCTTCTTAGGTACAACATTTCTCTCAAGGTACTAACGCTCTGTCGAGTAAGTACACTGACATTACACATCCATCGGAGCATACTGGCTTCGTTCCTCACGAGCTTACGCATGTCCTCAGCAGTCACGGCCCATGTTTCACTGCCATGTAGCATAGCTGTTCGTACACATGCATCATACAGTCTGCCTTTTACTCTGAGCGAGTTATATTTTAAAGTAATTGAAAGAAACACAGAACATCTCAACAGAAATATGGTAACAAAAGGGTTAAACATAATAAACACAAATAAAAAGGAGTTTTAAAAAAAGGGTCCAATTTCACTGAAATAGTTAATTCTTCAGAATAAAAACAGATATTTACCAAACTCCTGTCCTCCTCCCCATGCGGCACCACTCGAGTTGGTCAGCTGCTTTGATAAACTGTCCAATATGATGTTTCCGCCACCTGCACTGCTCTCAACAAATTCCTGGGCTCTTCCTTGCCTCTTCAATGCCATCAGGGCTTTGTAGTCTTGCAGCCATGCAAGGGACGAACACAAGAGGCAGAGGGTTTTACCAGTCCCTGTAGGACTTTCCAAGATGCCGTTCTGATTCTGCAGGAGTGAAATGAAAAAGATAACCATTAATAAGGATTGTACGAGGGGGTGCTGAAAAGTTCCTGGATTTTAGGGTATCGTGAAAGGCCTGGTTGGAGGCCCAACCTTCTGAGTTCTTTTATAGGGCTTAGAAAACCTAAAGGACTGCAATAAGTGTGTGAATCTGAGAGGGGAATATGTTGAATGAAATCATCATTGTCCTACAATAACATGGGGGTGGTCACAATTGGAACATATTTGATCATAGGTCTACTCCACCAGAGATGACCTGGGGTTAAACAACAACAACGACAAAAGTAAAAAGGGTTATTTCATAAGCTGACCTGTTGTAAACATGTGATCACCTTCTGCATGTAGTCCTTCTGGCATTCATAGGCTTCAAACGGGAATTCTATATTCACCCCCATCACATTCAGTAAAGGCATGATGCTGGCTGAGGAAGAAAAAGGGGGGAACAAGGGGGGATGGACACTGAAAAACAAAAGAAAAAAAAAGGAAAGAAATAATTATAACATTTACTAGCAATATCGCCCGGCGTTGCTCGGGTTTGTTTTGACCCTTTAGAATTGGAATTTTTGAAAAGTAAAAATTTTGCATTATGTAGCTTGTTATTCTCTTTAAGTGCACATTTTTCTGGTTGAAATACACCGGAAAATGGTAACACAGCAGTCAAAAACTCGTAAAAAATAGGGATCTTCACAGAAAAAAAGCACCTTTTTGATGTAAATAATTTTTGGTGTTAACATGGTCCGATTTGATTTTTATCTTCTACGGAAAGAAGAGTAAGCCTTCTTCTATCATACTCTCAATTTTGGTCAACTTGCGCTGCATGGTCTCAGAGGAGATAGTGTTAGTTGAAGGCTACCAAACCTGCCATACACAGACAACTTCAGCTTTATATATAGACTAGCAGTATTGCCCGGTGTTGCTTGGGTTTGTTTCGACCCTTTAGAATTGGAATTTTTGGAAAGTAAAAATTTAGCATTATGTAGCTTGTTATTCTCTTTAAGTGAACATTTTTTTGGTTGAAATACACCGAAAAGTGGTGACACAGCAGTCAAAAAATCGTTAAAAAATTGGGATTTTCATAGAAAAAAAGCACCTTTTTGATGTAAATAATTTTTGGTGTTAACACGGTTCTTCTATCATACTCTCAATTTTGATCAACTTGCGCCGCAGGGTCTCGGAGGAGATAGTATTAGTTGAAGGCTACCAAACCTGCCATACACAGACAACTTCAGCTTTATATAGAGAGAGATTAGCAAAAGAGACAGTATTAAACCTTTAGTATTTAACTCTTTCATTACCAAACCGGCTGAAACCAGCTCTGGCTCTGAAGTATAAATATCATGTTTTCATAAGTTTTGAATCAAAATCTTCCACCAAACCTTTGTCACAATTTATGTTCCTAACACTAGCTTAATGATAACTAAGTTATTTTACTAAATTCTTTGTTATATTTAAAGTAATTGAAAGACTCAATAGAAATAAGGTAACAAAAGGGTTAAAGTCACCATGATATTTTTAACCCTTTTGATAGCAACCCACCTCTGGCTCTGAATACAAATGTCTTGTTTTTGTAAGTTTTGAATTAAAATCTTCCACCAAACCTTAGTCACAATTTATGTTCCTAATACAAGCTGAATGATAACTAAGTTATTTTACTAAATTCTTTGTTATATTTAAAGTAATTGAAAGAAACACAGAGCATCTCAAAATAAATACAGTAACGAATGGTTAAACCAGCCATACCTGGCCCAAGTAAAAGCGCATGGCTCAGTGGTTAGGGCATCAGGCTCGCAGCCATGAGGTGATTTTTTACCTACTAGTTTCATGTCCAAACATTCCAGATCTAGGATCTCGTATCTACCTTCCAATGTCAGTCTCAAAATATATAATCACACCACTAATATCTTGAAGCTACAACGTAATGCATGACTAATTCAAAACAATGTGAATAAATAAGCATTACATTTGACAGCAAAATCTGAATGCTAAAGATGTAATATTTGTCCCTACTCAGACAATGATGTTCTGTTAGAACAAACTATACTTTGGTAGTTGCCATGAGAGAACCTCTCCAGTTGGCTTTTGATGCAAAATGCACTCTTTTACTCTTAATTGTTTCAGTCATTTGACTGTAGCCATGCTGGAGCACCGCCTTTAGTCGACCAAATCGATCCCAGGACTTATTCTTTGCAAGCCTAGTACTTATTCTATCAGTCTCTTTTGCCGAACTGCTAAGTTCAAAGGAATGTTGACCTGCCTGCCTAGCTTGTGGGATGGCATCACTTGAAAGATACAACAATGCTAGGAAGTGCATCATTGAAACCAGCAGCGTATTGCAACATGCAATAGTCTGGCCAATAGTCATACGCACACATGCATCACTAATCGAGAGAAAGATGCGGTGTGTTCCATCATCATCATCATCATCGTTTAGCGTCCGTTTTCCATGCTGGCATGGGTTGGATGGTTCTACTGGGGTCTGTGAAGCCAGAAGGCTTCATCAGGCCCAGTCAAATCTGGCAGTGTTTCTACGGCTGGATGCCCTTCCTAACGCTAACCATTCCGTGAGTGTAGTGGGTGCTTTTTACGTGCCACCCGCACAGGTGCCAGACAGAGCTGGCAAACGGCCACGAACGGATGGTGCTTTTTATGTGCCACCGGCACGAGGCCAGTCGGGGCGGCGCTGGCAACGGTCGCGAAACGGAAGGTTCTCTTACATGCCACCGGCACTGGTAACACATCTGCAATTTCCATTGATCGATTTCGATTCTGATCCATGTGCCCCCAAAACGAGTGAGACCGATGCCGTTCTTTATCCTTCTTCAACAGGGCACCAGCTTCAAGGTGGGACAGAATTGCAAGGGGTTCATGTCACGAGGCAGAAGGACCGTACACAATTGTTTGTGTAGGGGACGCATCAAGAAGAAACATAATGGCGATGAGAGTCAGAGTCACGAGTGACGAGTCTAAGAGTCACGTGTGCCTGAGTAGCAAAAGTCACAAGACCAGCCGCCGATTTTACGCATACGTATGTATCTAACAATATTCTGCAAACATCATTTCGTGTGTGTACGTGTGTCCGCAAGTATATGCGTTAGTTCAAGTTATACATATTTGTACATACACACACACATGTATAATGGCAAGCATATATAGATGTTCTCATACATAGGCATACATTATAGGTGTATTCTAACACATGCGTACGCATCCAGAGGCTGTCAAATACATTGTATATATTATATACACACACACACGCATGCACATATATATATATATATATCTATATATATATATATATATATACACACAGATACATACATACACACACATATCTATATACATATTTTAAAATCTGTCTCATTAGGTGGAGCTTATCTTGGTTTCTGTGACGTAAGCAACAGAGAGCATATAACCATCCAGAAAGGGTCACCAGTCCAACACAATATGTGTGTGTATATATATATATATATATATATATATATATAACCTATGATAGCATGGAAAACGGACTTTAAACAATGATGATATATATATATATATAGACACATATACATACACATGTATATATATATTCATACTTCTGTATGAATAGAAAAACTTACATGTACACATTTTGTATAGACACACATACATCCAGATAGATAAATAGACAGACAGACAGATAGATAGATGTATTCATCAATATGCAAATATATTTACACACATAAAAACATAAGCATCTACGTATTTATATTAAATATAAATGCATATATATATATATATACGCACATTTAATTACAATATATATTTGTATACGAATATGTATGCATATATATATGTATTTACACACGCACTACATTTAATTACAACATATATTTATGGGTATGTATGCATATTTATATATATATATATATATATATATACAGGTGAACACACACACACACACACATATATACACACACATATACATACATATATATATATATATATACATACACACCGCATTTAATTACAATATATATTTATGCGTATGTGTGTATGCATGTATACATATACATATATATGCAAGTGGATACACACATACATACACACACACACACACATATATATATATATACATACATACACAGATACACATAGCCACGAATGCATGCACGTGCTGATACAGAGGTAACACATACAGTAGCTGTGATGTTACAAAGAGGTGCACGTGACTTGCAGTGCACTGAAGCATAATCGAATGCACACTCAAAAATTCAACATATATATATACATCCATACATGCATGTATATTATATACACACCCTCGCATACATTGTAAACAGTTGATGTAAGTGCGTGTATGTGCATGCATGTAGAATGGTTGAAAAAAATATTTTCAAAAAGGTGTCGAGATATTGAAATGAAGAAGAATATGGATTGGCAATCGATTTTCAACAATGCACATTTAGTTATTTGATCACCCGGACTACCTACTTGTCAAATTGATACACAGGTGGTTGAGTATTCCGTAGTAGTTATGCACCCTGATCGTAATGTAATTCTTCAGATGAATCAGCCTGTGTTACATAGCATGTGATATAATCGAACTTTTGAAACTAGTGGGGAGGATGGGGTTACATGTCATCCAAAGGGCTTCCTCTCAGTTTCCACCTACCTGATCATACAGACAAAGCTTGGGGGAGATGGGGGAAATAGTGGAGGTGTTGGTAAAAGACTTTGCTCCCTGCTTCCCTTCCCAAGATGCCATGCAGTGGAATTGGACGAGGTGCTTCATGGCTGTGAAGCAAGTCTCTTCATCACCTGCCTACACCTAACAAGCACATTACAGATTACCTTACATTCAAGCGATTGGGTGCATAAGAGAACATTAAAGGCATACATACATATATGTACATGTGTGTGTTATACAAACACACTCATACATATATATACATAAACTGTATGCATATTAAATTTTAATATCGGTGGCACATAAAAACACCATCCGAGCGTGGTCATTCGCCAGCCTCGTGGCACCTGTCGGTGGTTGGCACATAAAAAAAAACACCATCCGAGCGTGGTCGTCTGCCAGCCTTGTCTGGCACCTGTGTCGGTGGCACATAAAAACACCACCCGAGCGTGGTCGTTCGCCAGCCTCGTCTGGCACATGTGTCGTGGTGGACATAAAAAAAAACACCATCCGAGCGTGGTCGTCTGCCAGCCTTGTCTGGCACCTGTCGGTGGCACTGGCACCTGTGTCGGTGGCACATAAAAACACCATCGAGCGTGGTCGTTCGCCAGCCTCGTCTGGCACCTGTGTCGGTGGCACATAAAAAAAAACACCATCCGAGCGTGGTCGTCTGCCAGCCTTGTCTGGCACCTGTGTCGGTGGCACTGGCACCTGTGTCGGTGGCACATAAAAACACCATCCGAGCGTGGTCGTTCGCCAGCCTCGTCTGGCACCTGTGTCGGTGGCACATAAAAAAAAACACCATCCGAGCGTGGTCGTCTGCCAGCCTTGTCTGGCACCTGTGTCGGTGGCACATAAAAACACCATCCGAGCGTGGCCGTTCGCCAGCCTCGTCTGGCACCTGTGTCGGTGGCACATAAAATCACCCACTACACTCTCGGAGTGGTTGGCGTTAGGAAGGGCATCCAGCTGTAGAAACACTGCCAGATCTGACTGGCCTGGTGCAGCCTTCGGGCTCCCCAGACACCAGTTGAACCGTCCAACCCATGCTAGCATGGAAAGCGGACGTTAATGATGATGATGATGATGATGATGATAATATATAATATACATTATATAATATATAATTCTGGCGTTAGGAAGGGCATCCAGCCATAGAAACTCTGCCAGATCAGACGGGGCCTGGTGCAGCCTTCTGGCTTCCCAGACCCCAGTTGAACCGTCCAACCAATGCTAGCATGGAAAGCAGACGTTAAATGATGATGATATATGCATTTAATATACATGGCTGTGTGGTTAGGGAGCTTGCTTCCTAGCTACATGGTTTCGGGTTCAGTCCCACTGCGTGGCACTTTGGGTAGGTGTCTTCCACTATAGCCCCGAGCCGACCAGAGCTTTGTGATTGAATTCGGAAGGTGGAAGTTACTGCCATGTGTGTATGTGTGCGTATAGCTGCTCAGTGCCTCTCCGAAAGAGAGAGAGATATATATGTGTGTATATATATATATATATATAGGATGTTAAAAAAAAACCTATATTCTTATAATCAACCCCTTACGATTCAGATTACTCTGTCAAATGAAATACTTTTTTTATTCACATTATTTTGAATTAATCTTACATTATCTCATAGCTTTGAGATTTCGATGATGTGATTGTTTACTTTTAGAATGACATCATAGGGTAGGTGTGAGAGGCTGGATCTGGCCAGTTTGAACATAAAACATATTTGGGTCGGATCTGACAGGTTTAAATACAACAGGGTTAATAATACTCAGGCTCTTCCTTTCAGTAATTCACATAAAGGTAAAAAGATAAAATTCCCTTTTTGAGTCATACTGACTCACAAGGGCTGGATTCCTGGCTTCCATGGCATATGTGTTACCCACCTGAACAGGACACCGGTCCATAGCAGGACTACTCACTTTTGCCAGCTGAGTGGACTGGAGCAACATGAAGCGTCTTGCTCAAGAACACAATGCATTGCCCAGTCCAGGAATCGAGACCACAATCTTACGATTTAGGAGTCCAACGCCCTAACCACTAAGCCATGTACCTCCACATAAGTCATATGTTTAAAGCTACAAAATTAGATCTACACCATTCTGCTGATGCTACAAAGAACTTGTTCCCATTTAGCCCTTAAGCATTCAGATTACTCTATTAAAATGTAATGCTTAATTCATTCACATTGTTTTAAATTAATCATTGCATTATCTTGTAGCTACAAGATTTCAATGATGTGGTTGTTTATTTTTGAAATGACATTCTAGATAGGTAGGTAGATAAGTTTCTTTATTGGCCACACAGGGCTGCACACAGATGGGACAAGTTACAAGGTAGAGCTTTTCTTTTGGGGGATGAAGAGAACAAAAAAAAAAAAAGAGAAAAAAAGGGGGTGGCGTAGGTTTTCGATCAAGAGGGATCGTAAAAGGGAAGAAAAGAACAAAAACAAAAAAAGAAAAAATTGAATAAAATAAAAAGAATAAAAAGAAAAAAAAAGGAAGGAAAAGGAACAAAAGGAAAGAGAAATGAAAAAAGAAAGAAAAACGGGAAAAAAAAGGGGAAGAGGAAAAAAAAAAGAACGATCAATAGGGATCGTGTATCACAGTGTTATGATATATGGTGTAAAGGGGAAAGCAAGTAAGGTTTATCCGTGGGAAGAAAAGCCTACGAAAAAGACCACGGTAACCTTGGTCAATATTGTTATATGTTACCACATTTGTTTGCAAGTGGGTAACCCTCTGTTTTCAATTTCTGGGTTCATAGGATTATGCTCAAGGTGGCTTCGTCATTCATACGTGCCATCCTTGCTACATTCACCCATCTTTTTTTGTAGGTAGATAGATAGGTAGGTAGATAGATAGGTAGGTAGATAGATAGGTACGTAGATAGATAGGTAGGTAGATTGATAGGTAGGTAGATTGATAGGTAGGTAGATAGATAGGTAAGTAGATTGATAGGTAGGTAGATAGATAGATAGATAGATATGTAGATAGATAGATAGATAGATAGATAGGTAGAGAGATAGGTAGGTAGGTAGATATGTAGGTAGATTGTTTAATGTCCTCCTTCCATGGGTTGGACAGTTTGACAGGAGTTGGCTAGGCAGAAGCCTGCATCATACTTCTGTATCTGTTTTGGCACAGTTTTTTATGGCTGGATGCCCTTCTTAACACCAACCCCCCCTCCCCTCCGCAGAATAGGCAGAGTGTTTTTTACGTGGCACAGAACATGTGGCATTGTTTTTACAGCTGGATGCCCTTCCAAATGCCAACCACTTTACAGTATGGACTGTATGCTTTTTAAGTGACACCAGCACTGGCAGGGTCACCGAGTAACTTTGGAAGACAGGGAATCTGAGAGAAATGGGAGCATTGGAGGAGGGGATCTTGTGTCAGATGAAAAATGGTTAGAGTGAGAGAGACAGAGAGACAGAAACAGGTACCTTACTGTACAGGAGGTACATAATTACCTAGCCAGAAATATATATGTGTATATATGTGTGTGTCATCATCATCGTTTAGCTTCCGCTTTCCATGCTAGCATGGGTTGGACAGTTCAACTGGGGTCTGGGAAGCCAAGAGCCTGCACCAGGCCCAGCCTGATCTGGCAGTGTTTCTACGGCTGGATGCCCTTCCTAACACCAACCACTCCGTGGTGTGTGTGTGTATATATATATATATATATATAATTTCAACAATATTACAACTATTTAGCAGTTTGAGTTTGGCTGCTCTTTCTAGTGGGTCGAATGGCCTATCAAGGCCATTCCTTAATATTGTTGAAATTATATATATATAGTCTGTGACTATTTTTCTTTCTCACTAGACCGCTGGTGTCGAAAAATTTTTCTTTAATTTTTTGCTACCCTTATATTGATTGATGATATATATATATATATATATATTATATATATATATATATATATACACACCACACACACGTTTATGAATTTGTTTTGCAAGAATTCTGATGTGAAATTGTGTTGAAAATCATTATTTTGGGATGGTTTTTTTTTGTTATAGTGCATGTGATTATTGGCAAAAAAAAAAAAATAAATAAAAATGACCATCCCCCAAAATTACAAGATCTATATAGGGTCATCCCATAAATAATGTAGTTTTTTTTTATACTTCTTTTATTTTTCAAAATTAAGATAAAGAAAGTTCTTTTTTAATCTAGAATATATGCTCTTTCATTTTCTACAATGCTTACAAACAATAAGTCCTGGGGTCAATTTCTTCGACTAATAACCTTTTAAGGCAGTGCTCCAGTATGGTCACAGTCATACGACTGAAACAAGTGAAAGAGATGTGATGAGGCAGGGGATGGTCACTGTTGGAATGCCTTTGATCATGTAAATTTGCTTAATCCCCTCTGACCTGGGGCTAAATAACAACTATAACAGTAAAAACAACAGCAGCACTCTGCTGTCTATTTACACCATCAGTAGGGGCTTCTTAGTGGTTGCTCAGCCTGGCAGAAATAGCAGCCAAAACACCCTCATACAAAAGAACATTATTGGATAATCTTGTTCTGGAATCCTAAATACAGGGAAAAATTGAGGGGTTATGATTGGAACATAGGTCTTGAGCATAGGACTGTCCTAAGGTCAAACAACATCAAACCTTTATATTGTCACTGAACCTGCTAGAAATAGCAGCTAAATCTACCTCAAATTCACCCTCTCCTAACCCCTTTACAGTGCTTTGAGGGTTTGACCTGGTAGAAATAGCAGCTAAGTCTACCTCAAATTCACCCTCTCATAACCCCTTTACAGTGCTTTGAGGGTTTGACCTGGTAGAAATAGCAGGTAAATCTACCTCAAATTCCCCCTCTCCCAACCCCTTTACAGTGCTTTGGGGGTTTGACCTGGTAGAAATAGCAGCTAAATCTACCTCAAATTCCCCCTCTCCCAACCCCTTTACAGTGCTTTGGGGGTTTGACCTGGTAGAAATAGCAGCTAAATCTACCTCAAATTCCCCCTCTCCCAACCCCTTTACAGTGCTTTGAGGGTTTGACCTGGTAGAAATAGCAGCTAAATCTACCTCAAATTCACCCTCTCCCAAGCCATCTACAGTGCTTTGGGGGGTTGACTTGGTAGAAATAGCAGCTAAATCTAACTCCAATCACACCACCACAACCAGCTTAGTGCTCCTGGGGTTGATCCTGCAGTCTGAACAGGACACACTGGATAGTGAGGTCCCAAGATCCTTGTACAGAGGAAAAACACAGGATGGTCATGGTTATAACTGTGGTGCCTTCTTTGATCTCAGGGTTGCTAGTCAAGTCTGACCTAGGGTTAAACAAGATCATCTACACTAATATTACTATAACCACTACAACAGCCATCAAATTGCTATTAGCCTCTTCATGGTCACTCGACCTGCTAGAAATAGCAGCTAAACATCTGAATTACACTTTGCCTTTTTCAAACAGGACACATAAGATAATGTGGTCCCAAGGTCCTTGTACACAGGAAAAAGACAGGATAGTCATGGTTGGAATGCTTTACTTTTACTTTGTTTTCAGTCATTAGACTACAGCCATACTGGAGCACTGCCCTAAATAATTTTTAGTTGGATGAACTGACCCCAGTATTTATTTATTTTTTTAAAGCCTGATATTATTCCATTGTGCCCTTTTGCCAAACTGCTAAGTTATAGGGACATAAACCTGCCGACACCACGCACATACACACAACAGGCTTCTCTCAGTTTCCATCCACTAAATGTACTCAAAAGGCTTTAGTCAGCCTGAGACTTGCCCAAGGTACTATGCAGTGGGACTGAACCTGGAACCAAGTGGTTGGGAAGCAAGCTTCTTACCATACAGCCATGCCTGCACCTTATATATACTTAAGCTAGAAATAGCAACCAAATTTAACTCAAATCACACCCTCAACTCCCTTAAATAAAGACATCAGAGATTACATGGTCGTGTGTCCTGTGTACATAATAAAAAGAAAAAAAAAAACAGGGTGGTCACAGCTGGAAAGCCTTTGATCTTAGGTTTGCTTGAAAATGGTTGAGCTCGGTGGGGGAGAAGGGGGCCCAAACAACAACATCAGCATCATCAATATTAATACTAGTATAACCTACACAACAGCTTCACCACCACCACCACCCTATGGAGACATCTCCCCCTCTCTCTCTTACTCACTCGCTCACTCTCTCTCTTACTCACTCGCTCACTCTCTCTCTTTCACATACAACCAGCAAGTCAGCCAGTTCCCTGTGAAAGAATCCCAACACAAACAAGCCGGCCCCTTCTCCACAAACAGATCCCTATACTGTTGTTTGGAAGAAAGGATGACTAAGCTGGTCAGGTCAGTGTTTAAAGTATGACTCACCACTCACCGCTGCCACCACCACCACCACCACCACCACAACCACCACCATTCACTGCCACCAGACAAGGAGGGTGCACCTATGCAGAGAGGCTCACATGCTAGAAATAGCAATGAAATCTTTCTCAAGATATCAAATTAAAACAACAACATAAAAGTAGAGTATAATGCATAGGTGCATCTATGCAGAGGTTTGACATGCTAGAAATAGCAATGAAATCTCTCTCAGGAATTTTTAAATTGAAAAAATAAAAAAAAATAAAAATAGTCCCAGATATATGGGCCATATCTTAGCTGAAATGTCTTTGATCATTAGGCCAGCTTTGATAGTGGGGGCTAGGGATGACCCAGGGTTGAAATGACCACCACCACAACGATGTTACATCAACGATTTAATTCAATTCCAGTCAGTCATGTTGACAATACCCCTGGGGTGAGTATATGTGTGTGTGTGTAGTGTGTGTGTGTGTGTGTGCAGGTGTGGCCGTGTTGTAAGAAACTTGCTTCCCAACAACATTGTTCTGGGTTCAGTCCCACTGCATGGTACGTTGGGCAAGTGTCTTCTACTATAACTATAGATATATATATATATATATATATTTGTATGTGTGAGTGTGTGTGTGTGTGCCTCTGGCTTTCTGTTTTGTCTCCCATCACAAAAGAAAACAGAATAAGGCATAGGAGTGGCTGTGTGGTAAGTAGCCTGCTACCAAACCTCATGGTTCCGGGTTCAGTCCCACTGTGTAGCACCTTGGACAAGTGTCTTCTACTATAGCCTCGGGCCAACCAAAGCCTTGAGTGGATTTGGTAGACGGAAACTGAAAAAAGCCTGTCATATATATGTATATATATATACATATGTGTGTGTGGTGTGTGTGTGTGTATTTGTGTGTCTGTTTTTGTCCCCCCAACATCGCTTGACAACCGATGTTGGTGTGTTTACATCTCCATAACTTAGTGGTTCGGCAAAAGAGAGCGATAGAATAAGTACTAGGCTTACAAAGAATAAGTCCTAGGGTCGATTTGCTCCGGCATGGCCACAGTCAAATAACTGAAAGAAGTAAAGCGTAAGCAATCAGACTTCAAAAAGGATAAGAATTTTGGGTCAATTCATTTGGCTAAAACCCTTCATCTTAGTGCCCCAGCATGGCCATAGTTTAATGACCGAAACCAGTAAAAGACAAGATGCAAGCATGAGAGAGAGAGACAGAGACAGACAGACAGAAAGAGACAGAGAGAGAGAGAGAAAGTGAGACTGAAGTAGAGAGAGAAAGAGAGAGAGAAATCGAGGGGCAGAGAAAATGACCAAGGAGGGATGTCTGTGTATTTGGGTAATAGGGTAGAATCAGGGTGTCCTGAGAGATGAGTAGACAGGGGTAGTCACCACCAACACCACCACCACTTGCAGGATGAGGATGAGAGTGAGTGGATGGCATTGAATGGTGGTGGGGTGTGCATATACATGCGGATATCAGTGCACGCGCACACACACGCATATGTGTGTGTGTGTGTGTCAGACACTGACTGAGCTGGAATGAGAAAGAGATCTTGCTAACAGTGACCCCACACACATTATAACGAGGTCAAAGTGTCACAATGTGACAGAAACTGAAAGAAAGGGGCAATGAGAGAGAGGGAGGGAGAGAGAGAGAGAGAAAGAGAGTAATGTGAAAGAGAAATGAGAGAGAGTAATAAGAGAGAGAGTAATGAGATGGAGAGTAATGAGAGGGAGAGTAATGAGAGAAAGAGAGCAATGAGAGTGATGGATGTGATGGGAGAGTGAAAGGGTGTGAAGAGAGGGGGAGCAAAGAGAGAGAGAGAGAGAGTGGAAGTTTTTCTATGCGTGTGTATGTATGTATATATATATATATATATATATACACATGCATTCACAGTAAAGAAATGAAGGAGGGGGAAACCAAAGGATGATGAACAATGTATAGACAGAGAGGGAGAGAGAAAGCGAGTGCTGACTTGAGACATGCATCAAAGGGAGGGAGACAGAGAGTGATAACATAGAGGGAGAGTAAGAGGCGATGAAGCATCCATAATGGGAGAGAGAAAGAGAGAGAGAAGCAAAGAGGAGTAGAGAGCAAGAGAGAAGAGAATGAGAAGATTGGAATAGAGAGATATGGTGATGTAAAAAGACTGCATCCTTATTAGAAGTTAAACAGGTAGTAGTGTATATATATATATGCATACATAGACATCTTGTGTCTTTAATTTGTTTCAGTCGTTAGGCTACGGCCATGCTGGGGCACCATCTTGAAGAATTTTTAGTCAAATAGGCGCAGGAGTGGCTGTGTGGTAAGTAGCTTGCTTACCAACCACATGGTTCCGGGTTCAGTCCCACTGCGTGGCACCTTGGGCAAGTGTCTTCTACTATAGCCTCGGGTCGACTAAAGCCTTGTGAGTGGATTCGGTAGACGGAAACTGTAGGAAGCCCGTCGTACATATAGCAGTGGTGCAAGGAAAAACACAGAAAGACACACACAGATACATACAAAACACACATGCACGTGTATATATATATATACACACACACACACACAACAAGCTTCTTTCAGTTTCTGTCAACCAAATCCACTCACAAGGCTTTGGTTGGTCCAAGGTTGTAGTAGAAGACACTTGCCCAAGGTGCCACGCAGTGGGACTGAAGATGGTACCATGTGGTTGGGAAGCAAGCTTCTTACAACACAGCCATGCCTGTGCCTATTCTGGCAACTAAACTTTCAGAACATCCTCCTCCTCTGCTAATTAGGTCACCTAGGTTAAGAGAAAGTGTCTACTCCCTTCAGAGTATTTGAGAAAATCTATTTCCCATGCATCCTTTGTGTTCATTAGCTTTCTCCAGACACCATTGCCCCTATTGCCTGTCCACAGACTGCACCAGGAACACCACAAGCAACTTCTGCCTATACTCTTCCTATAAATTGAGGAGGGCCATTTACCTCAAGTGGATAGAGTCCTGTCAGTCCTTCTGCTTCCTGAAAGCATGGGCTTTGCTTACTTTAAAGCCCTTTGATTCTAGATTTTGCTGCCAAGCCTGGAATTTCTTTTAATTATCTCATACATTCCACAATGAAAATGAAAACATACACATGCACATACACTTCTATCTTCTTTCACCTTTTGTTTCACTCATTAGACTGGGGCCATGCTGGGGCACTACCATGAAGAATTTTTAGTCAAAGGAATCAATCCCAGTACTTATTTTTTGTTAAGCCTGGCACTTACTCTAATAGTCTTTTTTGTTGAACCACTAAGTTACAGGGATGTAAACACACCAGCACCAGTTATCAAATAGTGGTGGTGGGTACAAAAACAAAAATACACACACACACATATATATATATATATATATATACACAGGGTTGGCCAGAAGCCACCCAACAGTAAATCAAAATTCCATAAATACAATCTGTAATTCTGTATCGACTGCAATGGAAAAATGTGTCACTCAAGAAAGACTTCAGTTTGAACGATTTTAATGATGTTTCATATTTAGATGCTTTTATTAAATTCATTCAGTTGTTGAACATAAATAAATCTTGGAATTAAATGGTTTTGATTTACTGTCAAGTAAGTTTTGGTCAACCCTGTATATATATATATATATATATATATATATAGGGGGAAAGTTCATGAAGAAAACAAAAGACGAAGACAGATGGTGTACAAAACAAACAGATGTATTAGTATAACGCTTAGGAAATTGAAAAAGTCTTTTACATTTCGAGCCTACGCTCTTCTACCAGAAAGGGGCACAGAAAAAAAACAAGGAGAGAAAAAAAATGTATGTGGTGGCTACCGATCTATCATGGCTTCTGCCGGACAGGTTTCTTTCAGTTTCCGTCTATGAAATCCACTCACAAGGTTTTGGTCAGCCTGAAGCTATAGTAGAAGACACTTGCCCATGCAGTGGGACTGAACCCGAAAGCATGTGGTTGGGAAGCAAGCTTCTTACCACGCAGCCACTCCTGCACGTATACATTATATATATATATATCAAGTATGTATATGCTACACACAGGAAAACATTACATTGTATTCAATCAAACGAGAAATAATCCCTCAACCACTATCACCACCACCACCACCACCACTGTTACCTGTTCCCTCCCACAATGCACACCTACATGTTGAAACACTTCCTGCATCACCTGGTACCACAACTCCCCCACATGCAGAGAACAACAGCGAAAACACAACACTACTGCAACAATAGGCGGCTTGATGCATTTGAGTGCACACATGAAATTGCAAGCATGAATTGATGCAAAACAATTGCAACACTAATCACAGATGTTAGTTTGATGTTGCCGTGCAACACATGCACAATGCTAATTGCATATCCTGTTAAGGAGATGCACGTATAAGTGCATACAACATGCAACTGATGCAGGAGAGAAGAATGTGCGCAGTATCTACTCTAATGAATCGCTGAAGACAATGGCCCACACATACACAAACGTGCCTCAACATACACAAATACACAGACGTGTATATACACAAATGTATATATACACACACACTAATACATGCTCCCATATACATACATACATACATATATATATATATATATATATATATATATATACACACACACCGACACACATTGAAATATGCAATTGAAAGTCATTGAATGATTTTTCAGTTTAATATATATACTAGCGGTATAGCCCAGCGTTGCTCGGGTTTGTTTTCTTTTCGACCCTTTAGAATTGGAATTTTTGAAAAGTAAAAATTTTGCATTATGTAGCTTGTTATTCTCTATAAGTGAACATTTTTCTGGTTAAAATACACCGAAAAATGGCGACACAGCAGTCAAAACATTGTAAAAAAATAGGGATTTTCATAGAAAAAAAAAGCATCATTTTGATGTCAATTTTTGGTGTTAACATGGTCCGATTTGAATTTTATCTTCTACAGAAGGAAGAGCAAGCCTTCTTCTATCATACTCTCAATTTTGGTCAACTTGCGATGCAGGGTCTCAGAGGAGATAGTGTTAGTTGAAGGCTACAAAACCTATTTCTTTACTACCCACAAGGGGCTAAGCACAGAGGGGACAAACAAGGACAGACAAACGGATTAAGTCGATTATATCGACACCAGTGCGTAACTGGTACTTAATTTATCGACCATATCGAGGCGGAATTTGAACTCAGAACCTGCCATACAGACAACTTCAGCTTTATATATAGAGATTACACATGAAAAACAAACTATATGTACACAATAAAATACATAAACACATGCAGACACACACACACACACAGATAAACACACAAACACAATTTCAAAGAAGATTATGATTAAAATATAATGAAATACAACAGAATCCAATAAAACATGTCTGCCCTGTATTTGATGTACAACAATACATGCATGTTATACATAAACCATGTATGTATGTGTGGTGTATGTATAGGTATGTATATATATTTCTTTATTACCCACAAGGGACTAATCATAGAGGGGACAAACAAGGACAGACAAGGGGATTAAGTTGATTACATCGACCCCAGTGATTAACTGGTACTTATTTAATCGACCCTGAAAGGATGAAAGGCAAAGTTGAACTCACAACGTAACGGCAGACGAAATACCGCAAGGCATTTTGCCTGGCGTGCTAACGTTTCTGCCAGCTTGCCCCCTTCTGTGTAATTAGGTGTGTATATAACATCACAGTGTCCTCATTATTTAACATCCACTTCGCTATGCTTGCAAGTATCAGATGGAATTGGCTGAGGCAGATTTTCTACAGCTGGATGCCCATCCTATCAGCAACCCTCACCTGTTTCGAAGAAAGGTAGTATTTCCCCAAGACCAGACAGGATTTCAAAGAGTGGAAACTGCTTGTATGACAGTGACACAAATATATGCACACATATATATATATACAAACATGTGTGCACATATAAAGATATGGCTGTGTAGTAAGAAGCTTGCTTGTCAACCACATGGTTCTGGGTTCAGTCCCATTGCATGGTACCTTAGGCAAGTGTCTTCTACTATAGCTTCGAGTCCATCAAAGCCTTGTGAGTGGATCTGGTAGATATAAACTGAAAGAAGCCTGCTGTATGTGTGTGTATATATATATATATATATATTATATATAAGGGCTTAGTAAAATAAATTACTTTGCCACATACTGAACTCATTAGAAATAGCACTAAAGAAATTTCTTCAGCTATTTCTAATACTTAAAGATCTCTCTCTCTATCTGAGAGAGATCTTCTTTAAGTATTAGAAATAGCTGAAGAAATTTCTTTAGCTGCTATTTCTAATGAGTTCAGTATGTGGCTAAGTAATTTATTTTACTAAGCCCTTATATATAATGTAATATTTTGAATTCGCCTATAATGGTCCCTTTACATACTGAATACTTGGTGAAATTGATTAATAATTAATTAATTTTTACCCTCAATTGTTGAAATATATATATATATATATACTGCACTTGTGCTGGTGGTATGTGTAAAAGGATTCAAGCAAGGTCGTTGCCAGTACCGCCTGACTGGCCCTCGTGCTGGTGGCACATAAAAGCACCCACTACACTCTCAGAGTGGTTGGCGTTAGGAAGCGCATCCAGCTGTAGAAACTCTGCCAGATCAGATTGGAGTCTGGTGCAGTCATCTGGTTCGTCAGCCCTCAGTCAAAATCGTCCAACCCATGCTAGCATGGAAAGCGGACTTTAAACGATGATATATATATATATAGGTAGGAGCTCACCTAGCCCTGCCTGAGATTTGAAACCAAATCTACACACTTGTTGCTTGTCAAACAACTATCTGATTCCTTTGTGTTTTATCTCCATGTTGGGAAATTAATGAGAAACCTCTGACCTCCTCCGACCTTTGATGGTCACCGAAGGGTCAGTCCTTTGTTTCAGGTTTGACCTACTTCCTGGCTATACCCTATATAACCAAGATCATATCTCACTTGCCCTCTTCGGTTGGCAAACCTCCAACTGGGAGCAATTGGCTTCCCACACAGAATAGCATCTGGAAAGGGACAACGTAATCCTTACTCTGTCTACCTCTCTGTCAGCAGAACGCACAGTTTCCACACTATCACTACCTGCAAGCAACCAACATACCAATACAACTGTCAATTACTACTATGAATATCTTACTAAACACTGCCAGCAAATAAATTTGTGAATATTATTCCTTTCCTCTGCAATCTTATTACACTGTTTCATCCTGCTTTTGACTAGTTACATATGACCCGGCACAGAACAATGTCTACATCAAGTAACTTTTCATCTGTACAATACAACTGGTACCTCCAATGTGAGAACCTTACATATGATGACCCTTCACATCTTACCACTAAATTTGGTAACTGATGTACAAACACATCTGTTAGTTACACACAAACACACACACACACACATATATATATATATATATATATATATATATATATAGAGAGAGAGAGAGAGAGAGAGAGAATTCGCAAAAAAGCAAAAGACAAAGACAGGTGGTGTAGACAACAAACATGTATTAGTATAACGTTCGGGAAGTGAAAAAGTCTTTAACATTTCGAGCCTACGCTCTTCAACAGAAAGGAACATAGAAAGAAACAAGGAGAAAAAATCAAGAATGTGTAGTGGCTAGCGATCTATCATGTCAAATGCCGAATGTACTGATCTGTGATAAAAAATTCAACAGAAAAAGTACTTTAAATAAATAATAAATAACTAAAACAGATTTCTCCAAGTTTCTGTCTAACAAATCCATTCATACGGTTTGGGCTGGCCTGTGGCAATAGTAGAAGGCACTTGCCAAAGGTATCATGCAGTGGGACTGAACCGAGGACCATGTGATTGGGAAGCAGACTTCATATCACACAGCCATGTCTGTGCCTACACACATACACACACAATGGGCTTCATTGAAAAATGCCACTGGTATGATAGTGAGGCTAATTTACAATCATCACAGGATGTCAAGACAAGGGTACACACAAACACATATATATATAAAGAATATGAGGGGCTATCATATAAAAATCATATTAAAATATGTACAGTAAATGTTAAGATACACACCATAAAGTAGTGTAGCTTAGTGAATGAAATCATGAAATCAGCTGTGTTGTCTTATTGGTCTTTTGGAGCTCATACTGCATTGTAGTTCCAATATCTACCATTAGGCATCTTTGTCACCTGTGATTGTGATATATATCTTTTTATATATATATATATATACACACACACACACACAAGCATATATAATATATATAGGAGTGGCTGTGTGGTAAGTAGCTTGTTTACCAACCACATGGTTCCGGGTTCAGTCCCACTGCGTGGCACCTTGGGCAAGTGTCTTCTACTATAGCCTCGGGCCAACCAAAGCCTTGTGAATGGATTTGGTAGACGGAAATTGAAAGAAACCCGTCGTATATATGTATATATATATATATATATATATATATATGCATGTGTGTGTTTGTCCCCCTAGCATTGCTTGACAACCGATGCTGGTGTGTTTATGTCCCTGTTACTTAGCGGTTCGGCAAAAGAGACCGATAGAATAAGTACTGGGCTTACAAAAAGAATAAGTCCCGGAGTCAAGTTGCTCGATTAAAAGGCGGTGCTCCAGCATGGCCGCAGTCAAATGACTGAAACAAGTAAAAGAGAGAAAAAGAGAAAAAAAGATATATATATATATACACACACACATGCATATACACATACAACCAAATCCATTGCTAAGGGATTGGTCAGCCCCAGCTCTAGCAGAAGACACTTCCCCAAAGACATTTGCAATGCAGTGGGACTGAACCTGAAACCATGTGGTTTCAAAGCAAGCTTCTTAACCACACAGCCATGTCCGCACCTATAAACAGACAATAAAAAAATAAATAATAAAAAACACGAGTTCATTTATTTGTGTTGCTATGGAGATGATTGATACATTATCATCATCACAACAGGGTAGAAACTACCAACACACTGTGAGCACTATGTTGCTGTAATTGCCAACATCAACACCACCACCATCAATACTACTACCACTACAACTACTACTACTGCTGCTGCTACTACTACTATTATTTCACTACCATCGAAATAATCATTAAAACTTCCCCATCACTACCATCTCTAATACTACTGCTAATACTACTACCAATACTCCTGCCATGACTATCATTATCATTTATGCCGCCACCACCACCACTAGAAATACTACTATGTCCAATCCCCAACATGACCATCACTGCCAATTCTAACACCATCATGAACAAAAAGCTACGACCAATACTAAGAATATTACTGTGACCAATCACAACATGACCACCACCACCAATTTTATCATCATCACTACCTCTATTAATATCATCACCAACAAAGCTACCACCACCACTATGTTCAATCCCAACGTGACCACCACCATCAATACTAACATAATCACTACCTCTTTATTAATATCCCCACCAATACTAAGAATACTACTGTGTCCAATCCTAACATGACCATCACTGCCAAGTCTAACATCATCACTACCTCTATTAATATCACCACCAATACTAAGAATACTACTATATCCAATCCTAACATGACCATCAGTACTTCTTTATTAATATTATCACCAACAAAGCTACCACCACCATGTTCAATCCCAACGTGACCACCACCACCACCATACTAACATCATCACTACCTCTTTATTAATATCACCACCAATACTAAGAATACTACTGTGTCCAATCCTAACATGACCATCACTGCCAAGTCTAACATCATCACTACTTCTTTATTAATATCATCACCAACAAAGCTACCACCACCACCACCACCACCATCATCATCGCCACCACCATCATCATCACCATCACTGCTGCCATTACCAATTCAGCATCCAATTTTGCAAGCTGCCAATAGCTAAGCAGGTCTGAATGAAAAAACAATTGGCACCAAACCAAAAGTACACAGTTCCTGGCACTGTGGAAGTGGTCATGGCTTGGACAGACAGTCCTGATTATTAAAACAAAACAAAACAACAACAACAATAATGACTTGTTTTATTTGCCAGAAGGGCAGATTAAAAGAAAAAGAAGAAAGTACTATGAAATCATTTGTCCTAAATGTTGACCAATAATGAAAGCGCAAACTTCTCTGACAAGATATCGGTATTCTGCATCAGCTGATTTTGTTCGATAGATTATCTTTGACAAACCACTGCGTCGTAGATGCTCATTCCGTGTTTATTCATTTTTGCAAACTGACCGGGCGTGGCCGTGTGATAAGAAGTTTGCTTCCCTACCACAATGGTTCTGGGTTCAATCCTACAGCATAACACCTTGGGCTTGTGTCTTTTACTGACCAAAGCCCTTGTGAGTGGATCCGTTACACAGAAAGAGGCCTATTCTGGCTTCAAATTTTTACCAGTTTATATATAGATACATACATAATCATCATCATCATTTAGTGTCCGTTTCCCATGCTGGCACGGTTTGGATGGTTTGACTTGAACAGAGAGCTGCACAAGGCTCCATTGTCTGCTTCGGCAAGGTGTCTACAGCCGGATCCCTTCCTAATGCCAACTATTTTACAGAGTGTACTGGGTGCCCTTTGTATGTGGCACCAGCACAGACAAGGTCACCAAGTAACTTGCATAACAAAAACTCCTTCAGTTAGGAGGGAGTTGTGGGAGGGGGTGGGGCCTTTCTACCAGTTTGTATATATAGATACATACATAATCGTCATCATCACCATTTAGTGTCCGTTTCCCATGCTGGCGTGGGTTAGATGGTTTGACTTGAACAGGGAGCTGCACAAGGCTCCTTCCTCTTCTTGTCTTGAGACAGCATTCACCCGGGGTGGGTTGAGCTGGCTTCATTCATCCTCAATGCTGCATCTCTTACAAACGCCGACCAGGCCTGGCGATTTGAGGCTAACGACTGCATGATCGCCAACCACTCCTTATTCCAGCGGCAAATACCGTAGATATGGGGGCCTAGGTTGGGTTCCAGATCAGCCATGGCTTGGTTTCTACAGCTGGATGCCCTTCTTAATGCCAACTACTCCAAGAGTGTAGTGGGTACCTTTTACATGTCACTGGCACTGGGCAAAACTATGATTTCACTTGGCCAACCAAGCACAGCAAATTGTCAAAGGTCTCAATCATTTGTCATTACCTCTGCATGACTCAACATCTGAAGACCATGCTTCACCACCTCATCCCATGTATTCCTGGGTCTACCCATTCCACAGCTTCCCTCCACAGTTAGAGATCAGCACTTCTTTACACAACTGTCCTTGTCCATACACATCATGTCGATATGAGCAGAGTCTTCTCTCTTGCATACATCTGATGTCTCTTATGCCAAATTTTTCTCTCAAGATGCCTACACTGTCGTATGTGCACACTGACATTACACAGGGTGGTGGGAGATCTGTGCTACTGACTCCTTGCCTTGATATCGCATGTTATATGTAAATGAAAGTAACACTCATGCAAATGGTGTCTTTTGTTCATCTCCTGTGAAAGCATGTCTGGTCGTGGGAAAAAATATTACCTTGATTGGAAACAGGGTAAGGTTTGTGACAGGAAGAGCATCCGGCAGCAGAAAATCTTCCTCGACAAAATTTTGTCCATCCTATGCAAACATGGAAGAGATTTTTTTTATCTTTTACTTGTTTCAGTCATTAAACTGCGCCCATACTGGGGCACTGCCTGGAAAAACTTCAGTCGAATGAATCGACCCCAGCACTTTCTTTTTTTAACCTGGCACTTATTCTATTGGTACCTTTTTTTTTTGCTGAACAGCTATGCTAGAGGGATATAAACACACGAATGCCATTGTCAAATGGTGGTGGGAGACAAACACAGACACAAAGACACACACGACAGGCTTCTTTCAGTTTCCATCTACCAAATCCACTCACAAGGCTTTGGTCAACCCAAAGCTATAGTAGAAAACATTTGCCTAAGGTCCCATGCAGTGGGGACTGAACCTGGAACCATGTGGTTGGCACAAACACACACAAATATACATATATCTAACAGGCTTCTTTCAGTTTCTGTCTACGAAATCCACTCACTGGGCTTTGGTTGGCCTGAGGCAATTGTAGAAGACACTTGCTTAAGGTTCCACAAATGGAACTGAACCCAGAACCATGTTCTTGGGAAGCAAACTTCTTACGAGACATATATAGAGAATCCTAGGCCCTCCACACACACACACACATCCAAGAGTGGACTGGGTACCTTTTATGTAGCACCAGTACCCCATATTACCACTCATAACTTTTTTATTTCATGGGATTCTCAGAAAATTTGTGTTCCAGACACGGGAATTCACATGATTATGCAAAAACCACAAAAAGAAATATTTTCTATGGTTTAAGGGTTATTTAGCTGTTATTTTTAGCGCATCTCACGACCACCTGATATCCTCCTCGTTTGTTTGTCAGTTTGATGTATTGATGTTTTCCAATATCTTTCTCCCCATAAACACACTTAATGGTCTGTTGCTGGGATTTAACAAAAAAATTCGGACTGTCCGTATACTGAACTTTGATTTTTTTAAAAATTCGAAAAATTAAAAAATACATTTTTTTTTTTTAAATATCGAAAAAATAATTTTTTTTTTTCATAGTCGTATCAATTCCCGTGTGTAGAATAACAAATTCGCAAAAAATTTCTGAAAATTTCAAACAAAAAAAAAATTGAGGGTTATATGGGATGCTTAAACGAGAATTCTGCCTAAAATTTTTTACACATTGCTGTACGTATAAAAATAAAATCGATAATTTAGGTGTAACTAACAACAGATTGGTGCCCCGCCCACGGTTTTCTTATAACTTTTTTTTTTTTTAATGACATTTTGCAGAGATCGTTTTCGGCGGTATGCATTGCGATTATATTAATATCATTAACTGTTGGGCGAGAGAAAGATTTTTGGCAACGTTTCATAGCCGGATTTTCAGATCATCCCAACCACTCACGACTTTACTTTCTTTAAAGTTCATAATTTTTAATGGTGCATTACAAAAACACATTTCCTGGAGAGTAGATTACGTAATTTTGAAGTTTCAAACATAGACAGCAGGAGAAAATTGAAAAATACGAAAGTTAGGCAAACTGAGGATAAGAAAATCGTTAAAACAAAACTTAATAAAAAAATTTTTTGAGAAATTTTATCAAGATCATAATCTTTACCCTCGAAAATATATTTCTGCAAAATTACATAAATATACAGTCTACAGATAATTATGTGGAAACAAAGTTGATGGGGGCTCTAAACTGTAGTTATGCCATATTTTTTTCCTATTTTATATGCTTTCAACGCTATTACGAATATGAGATTGCCACTTATGTCTGGACGAGATAGGACGGGCCCGTGGCTAAACAACTACAACATTCCTGTATTCCTTAATTATTATCGTATATAGCAGGGACCCCAATCACCGATTCGTGGATCAATTTGTATCCGGGCACACAGAAAGAATAAATTTTAGAATCTTATTTCTATTTCATTGACTATTGCAGTCTGCAGGTGTTTTGGCATTTACGTAATAGTTAAATTACACATTATGCATTTCATTGTTTTGCTATGCGCGTGACCCTCCCCTCCGGTACGTGGAAAAAAATTGTCTTGCATCATAAACCTGGTTCTATGGTGCAAAAAAAAAAAGGGTTAGGGGCCGCTGGTAAATGGTTTATAAACCCTCCCAAAAAAAAAAAACATAGAAAATGAGTCAGCTGATTAACTTACACGTGAACTGCGGAAATCGAAAACTAATCTGAATTTTTAATATATTTTCCTAATTCGTCAGCAATTTTAAAATTGTACATGGATTTATAAGTTCACGGAAGGTGTGTAATACATTCAATAAAATGTTTGTAGCATTTCCACAGCTAAAATCCAAGACACGTTGTTGTTACATAAAAGACACGTTGCTGTTACATAAAAACTGAATACAATTCCAAACAAGATATAAACAACAACACTTACCTATAAATAAATATATATATACAGCGATATGGAAATATAAAACGAGTGTATAAGAATATAAAACGGTTGTTTATAAACAGAATAAAGCGGTTTGCTTTCTGTCTAACGTTGGCGCAACGTAGACGTTCCCGCCATATTTTTAAACCTGTTCCCCAGGAAATGAATGAAGCGAAGGAACTAAAAGAAAAAAATAATAATCAAATGGGTTTAGATTAATTTTCATTAAAACACGATGCCTCATTAAAGGCATTTTAATTTAAAAAGAAAAATAACAATTTTTTTTTCCATCATGAATTATTTTAAATATAACTTTTTCCTTATTTTTTTCTCTTTCCCTTTAGAAACTTTTAGGGGGCGGTGTACATACATTTTTTGTCAACCGATATAAATTATTCCGAGAAAAAAATCCATTCAATTTAGTGATTTTTTTTTTTTTATAGGAGTGGAGGATTATTATTATTATTATTAATGCTTTTATTAAAATGCTTGACGGTTATTTCGTCTGTCGCTACGTTGTGAGTTCAAATTCCGCTGAGGTCGACTTTGCCTTTCATCCTTTCAGGGTCGATAAATTAAGTACCAGTTATGCACTGGGGTCGATGTAATCGACTTAATACTTATGTCTGTCCTTGTTTGTCCCCTCTATGTTTAGCCCCTTGTGGGTAATAAAGAAATAAGGATTTCGTCTGCCGTTACGT
This sequence comes from Octopus sinensis, assembly GCF_006345805.1. NCBI lineage: Eukaryota > Metazoa > Mollusca > Cephalopoda > Octopoda > Octopodidae > Octopus > Octopus sinensis. The sequence goes on along the minus strand of NC_043019.1, from coordinate 11,186,064 downwards.
TCTGAGTTCAAATTCCACCTCGGGCGACTTTGCCTTTCATTCTTTCGGGGTCGATAAATTAAGTACCTGTTACGCACTGGAGTCGATGTAATCGACTTAATCCCTTTGTCTGTCCTTGTTGCCCCCCTCTATGTTTACCCCTTGTGGGCAATAAAGAAATGAGAAACTCTGCCAGACCAGACTGGAGCCTGGTGCAGCCCCTGGCTATCCAGACCTCAGTCAAACCATCCAAGCATGGAGAACGAAAGTTAATCGATGTGATCGATTATACCCCCCCCCCAAATGTGATCGATTATACCCCCCCCAAATGTGATCGATTATACCCCCCCCCAAATGTAATCGATTATACCCCCCCCCCAAATGTTCAGGCCTTGTGCTTTTAGTAGAAAATATTATTATTGAAATATTAATATTCCTAAATCTCTCCAAAGGAGACTAAGGCAGCAGTGCTGGATATTAATAGTTATCGACAAGCTAACATGGCAGTCCAGATAAATAGGACGAATGCTGCCGTTGATTAGCTCCAAGTGTCCATCGCCTGTAGCTTACTATGTGACACACAAACTTGTGTCCATTACAAACTTTGTACAGGGGAGGTCAGCAGCTTCCCCTGCTGGTTCAACATCCACAGACTAGTTTCGGGGTAATTGCCCCTTCTCAATGTGGAGTAACCAAACCCAGTAGGCATCGCTGCTGACTATCTGTCTGAAGGTTTATTTATATATATGGATTTTCAACAGACAGGATATCCTAATATAAGTTTTTGCAAATATTTTATCAAAGTTTAGTTTATTTCTTCTACAATAGTGGCAGCATGGAATTCTTTCATTCTCTAGCTCTGATGAAATATTTGCAAAAAATTATATTAGGTTATCCTGTCTGTTGAAAATCCATCTTTTTGCAACTGAAGATGGTGCTGTATTTTAAATTGATATAATGGTTGCATTGTTCGATTAAATGGAGATGCCTGAAACAGCCATATTGCATTAATACCTTGACATCCTTGTTACATATTTGATATATAATTATATATATTCATATACACTCACAGAGTGGTTGGCGTTAGGAAGGGCATCCAGCCGTAGAAACATTGCCAGATCAGACTGGGCCTGATGCAGCCTCCTGGCTTCCCAGACCCCAGTTTGAACCGTCCAACCCATGCTAGCATGGAAAGCGGACGCTAAACAATGATGATGATGATGATGATTACACATACATATATATGTACACACATATACACCAAAGGCTTCTTTCAATTTCTGTTTACCAGGTTCCAATTCACTTACAAGACATTGTCAGCCTAAGGCTGTAGAATATGATACTTGTGCAAGGTGCTGTACAGAGGGACTGGAGCTGAAATCACATGATTGCAAAGTGATCTTTTAACAACACGGCCATACCAATGCTTTAATTAGTTATTTAGTCTGACCCTATAAACACTATTTATCCAGATTCACTCCTACAACATTGTAACTGGTCATATATAGAGTATTTATTCATTTTTCTTCATTTTCTTGTGTTTTTTTTTTTTGGTTTTTTGTTTTATGTTTTTTTTATCACCTTATTCAAAGCTGTCTTCAGTTCTTGGTTAGCACCTCAAAAAAAAAAAAAAAATGACATGTCCGCTAATGAACCTACATGACATTTTCAGCAAAGAATTCTTTGTAGATAAGTTTGGCATTTAAATCTGTCCAAGATGCATATGTTGCCATTTCTGACATTTGCTTTATGATGATTAAACCATTCCTCATATTTCTGTTTCACAGTGAACTCATTGTTATTATTATTATCATTATTATTATTATTTTTTTTTTTCTTCTTCTTTCAAATTTGCTTCCATTTCTTGCCGAGCGTCTTCCCGACTCCTAGGGCAAAGAAACTCATAGTATACATTGGTAGGCCATTAAACCAAACTCAATAGTTCGTTCATTTTTTTTTTTTTTTAAGGTTAAATTAAAATACATGAGCAGTAACAGCTCTCACAGCGACAATGCTCTTCTCAATACGTGTGATGTACCAGTTAAGACAATCTTTTGCACTTCTTGCAGGGATGGTAAGCCAGGGATCATTCTCATATAATTTTCGGTTCCTTCTTGATCATTCCTAGTGCTCCTATGATCACTGGTATTGTAACCGCCTTGAGATGCCACATTTTCTCAATTTCAATGAGCAGTCTTTATATTTTCTGAACTTGTCAAACTCTTTCGCCGAGATATTATGATATTATTATTATTAATATTATTATTATTATTATTATTATTATTATTATTATTATTATTATTATTATTGGTGAGCTACAAGAATTGTTAGCATGCCATACAAAATGCTTACTAGCAATTTTTTCATCCTTACATTGAGTTCAAATTTCGACGAGGTCGACTTTGCCTTTCAACCTTTCGGGATCCATAAATTAAGTACTTGTTGAGTACTGGAGTTGATATGATTGACTAGAATTGCTGACCTTGTGCCAATATTTGAAACCCTTATTATTTTTATTTTTATTACTATTATTATTGAGTGAGAGAGCTACACATGCTACCAAAGTGACACTGGGGTAAAATATACGAAGCCCAGTATACCCATCATGACTACCTGTCTGATAAGGGTACACCAGGCTTCAACAGGTCCTCTTCTTTCTTCCAGTAGGGGATCATTTTCTCAGTTGGCAGTGCTCCAAGATGCTTCTCTGCAGCCCTGTTGCCATGCTGTTTGGCATATTCAATCACTTGTAGCTCGTAACTGATTGTGTAAGAGTATATTCAGCTTGAGGTTGCATTAATAACAGTTGTGTTAAAAATCTCTATATATATAAACGGCAAAATGTCTGCGTGTGTGTCCTTTATACAAATCCACAATTTTTCAGTTAGAGGCTCGCTCGCACTTTCTATGGTCACTCAAAACCATTCAAGGATGGTCGTGCACATCTTTACATTTCCCCAGTCACCCTGCAAAGCCATTAAGAAATCAATAGAAGTGACTTTTTTGTGAATTTTCTATCCAAAACCCAATCAAAATGCCCGAAACTTGATACGCCAATTGAATGCCAGCTAGCTGTATGTGATTGGTCGGAGATCTGGACAGTACTCGCGTGTATGTGTGCATGCACGCAGCTGTATATGCATGCACTAGCACCATGACCCGGCGTTGCTGGGTCATAGTGCTAGTTTTATATAAAATTTTCTGAAGTTGCAGATCACTCCCAACGTCAGTAGGTCCAGATTTGAACTGTTTAAGACCATGGCTTTCAGAGATCAAAGAGGAAGCCTATACTGCTGTCTCAACACAACACATTTCATCACAGAGAGTGAGTGATAGCTGAATGCAACACATTTCATCATAGAAAGTGAGTGATAGCTGAATGCAACACATTTCATCATAGAAAGTGAGTGATAGCTGAATGCAACACATTTCATCACAGAGAGTGAGTGATAGCTGAATGCAACACATTTCATCATAGAAAGTGAGTGATAGCTGAATGCAACACATTTCATCACAGAGAGTGAGTGATAGCTGAATGCAACACATTTCATCATAGAAAGTGAGTGATAGCTGAATGCAACACATTTCATCATAGAAAGTGAGTGATAGCTGAATGCAACACATTTCATCATAGAAAGTGAGTGATAGCTGAATGCAACACATTTCATCATAGAAAGTGAGTGATAGCTGAATGCAACACATTTCATCATAGAAAGTGAGTGATAGCTGAATGCAACACATTTCATCATAGAAAGTGAGTGATAGCTGAATGCAACACATTTCATCATAGAAAGTGAGTGATAGCTGAATGCAACACATTTCATCACAGAGAGTGAGTGATAGCTGAATGCAACACATTTCATCATAGAAAGTGAGTGATAGCTGAATGCAACACATTTCATCATAGAAAGTGAGTGATAGCTGAATGCAACACATTTCATCATAGAAAGTGAGTGATAGCTGAATGCAACACATTTCATCATAGAAAGTGAGCTAAGCGATTACGATAGTATTGTTATTAATATTTGCCTGTAAACCCTTTTAACATAGAGTAGTTTTACTTCTTTCATCTCTTGATAAAATGTTCCCTTAAAGTCAAGTTGTTTGAAGAGAGTGATAATACCGGCAATATAAGATACACATGTAAAATATCTCTTGTCACTTGCCTTGTCTAACATACTCTCTCTTACTCTTTTACTTGTTTCAGTCATTTGACTGCGGCCATGCTGGAGCGCTGCCTTTAGTCAAGCAAATCGACCCCAAGACTTATTCTTTGTAAGCCCAGTACTGATTCTATCGGTGTCTTTTGCCGAACTGCTAAGTGACGGGGACGTCAACACACCAGCATCGGTTGTCACAAGGCATTGGTCAGCCTGGGGCTATAGCAGAAGACACTTGCCCAAGATGCCACGCAGTGGGACTGAACCCGGAACTATGTGGTTGGTTAGCAAGCTACTTACCACATAGCCACTCCTGCGCCCATACAAGAATGAATTTTGGTGATTATTCTCTCTTTACTCTTTTACTCTTTTACTTGTTTCAGTCATTTGACTGTGGCCATGCTGGAGCACCGCCTTTAGTCGAGTAAATCAATCCCAGGATTTATTCTTTGAAAGCCTAGTACTTATTCTATCAGTCTCTTTTGCCGAACCACTAAGTTACGGGGACATAAACACACCACCATCGGTTGTCAAGCGATGTTGGGAGGACAAACACAGACACACAAACATATACACACAGATACATATATACAACATTCTTCTTTCAATTTCCGTCTACCAAATCCACTCACAAGGCTTTGGTCGGCCCGAGGCTATAGCAGAAGGCACTTGCCCAAGATGCTACGCAGTGGGACTGAACCCGGAACCATGTGGTTGGTTAGCAAGCTACTTACCACACAGCCACTCCTGCTCCTTTAATGAAATATTTCTGATGATTCAAGCTCCCAATTCAAATTTGTAGCGGATACTTAATGAAATTCTCTCTCTCTGACATATATAACATAAATCCGGACGTAGCAGATAACAGCTAACCTTCGGCCGCTTGGACCCTGTTGTGTCCACTTCTCTGATTGGTTGGTGCAATTTATCTCTTGCTCTATTACACGCCAATGTGCAACCCAACCAATCACAGCCTTCTGATAAGGTCCCATGACACAGTCTTCTAAATCTCTATTTGGAGCCTCCTAGTTCCTATAAAAAGCTAGATCAACAAGCCGTATTTCGTCTTTGGTTCTACACCTTCTTAGGTCTAACCACTGACCACAGAGCACTCAGCCAGTTCCAGCTCCTGGAGGAAAAAGAAGTAGCTGGAAAAGAGGAGGAAGAAGAGGGGAGGAGAAGAAGAAAGAGAAGAAGGGTAGAAGAAAAGGAGAGGAGGAGGAGGAGGCGGAGGAGGAGGCGGAGGAGAAAGATGGGGAAGAAAGGTAGGAGAAGAAAAGGAAGAGTTAATGAGGGAGGAGGGGAAAAGTAGGGGAGCAGGTAGAGGAGAGGAGGAGGAGGGTGGAGGAAGGTGGAGGGAGAAGAAGAAGGGAAGGAGGAGGATTTGGATTCTGCTACTTTTGATTGCAGAAAGTGATAACTTTAATAAAAGAGAGGATTTGACCAAAATTCCAAACTCAGTGACCAAGTTCCTTCCAGTGGAACATGTTCCTGCATCTATGAGACAGGAAGTGAACTCCTTGAGGGAACTGGTCACTAAACAACCACAACAACAATGACAACAACAAGATTTTGAGTAGATTAATAGATTAGTAAAGAGATAAGCTGCTCTACTGATGGTAACAATTGTTATCTCTGGCAATTGCTACAGAAGAAGGCAAGAATCTTCAATAGTTGCATTGCAACAATCAATTCCATTATCTACCGATATTGATGGCGCCAGCAGCTGCTGGAATTTGAGAAACAATCCTTGCAATAAGAAGAAGAAGAAAAAAATATATATATATATACTAAGAATGTTCCAGATAATGGACCAAGAATTATAGGATTTAAAATAAAGGAGGGGGAAGAAGAAGAAGAAGAAGAAGAAGAAGAAGAAGAAGAAGAAGAAGAAGAAGAAAAGGAAGAAGAAGGAAAAGAAGCAGAAGAAGAAGAAGAAGAAGAAGAAGAAGAAGAGCAGAAGAAGAAGAAGAAGAAGAAGAAGAAGAAGAAAAGCAGAAGAAGAAGAAGAAGAAGAAGGAAAAGAAGAAGAAGAAGAAGAAGCAGAAAAGAAGAAGAAGAAGGAAAGAAAGAAAGAGAAGAAAGAAAGAAAAGAAAAAAAGAGAAGAAAGAAAGAAAGAAAAGAAGAAAGAAAGAAAGAAAAAGAAGAAGAAAATTGGAGAAAAAGAAGGAATGTGTCAGGGGAGAGGGGATTTTCATCACTAAAATCATTGCAATCAGCAGCAGCAGCAGAAGATGCTGCAGCATCACCCACCACCACTGCCATCGTCATCACCTTTGTAATTGTTGTTGTTGTTGTTGTCACCTTCTCTTTCCCTCCCACACATCTTTCCTTTTTCACTTCTCCTCCTCATCATCATCATCATCATCATCATCACTATCACTGT